>NW_028277076.1:8107500-8232500 GCF_059951505.1 Python bivittatus | reverse complement strand
GGTGCTCCAATTCTGAGGCTGCTGAGATGTTCCGCTAGCTCTGCTCTCTTTACCTAAGAGGGCTTTTTCATTTGGAGGGAGAGGGAGCTCCCTCCCTCCTAGACTTCTTCTAAATAATAATAACAATAATAGTAATAATGGCAGGACAAAGTAGCAACCATGGTGCATTAGAATATCTGCAAGAAAGACCATTTGCCTGCAAGCAGAACTGGTGGGACCACAAAACAGACCAAAGGATAGAAAATGACTTTGCTCTGGGACTTTAGAATTTGAAAGAGACAAGCCCCTGCCACCCAACACCCCAGACTTAACCACTGTTGATAAGAAAGACAAGAAAGTCTGGATAGTGGAGATTGCAACGCCCGGAGGCAGCAGAAGAGAAGAGAAAGAACTGGAGGAAATCATAAAATACAAAGACTTGCAAATAGAAGTAGAACGACTGTGGCAAAAGAAAGCAAAGAGAGTCCCAATAGGGATAGGCGCCTTGGGTGCAGTCTCAAAACATCTGGAGCACCCCTTGAAGACCATCAGCGTGGACCAAATCACCATCAGTCCATTGCACAAGGCCGCTTGACTTGGAACAGCTTCCATCCTGCAACGAAATCTTTAATAACATCTGCCCACCCCAGGGGAAGGACTTGATCGGTGGACAAAAATGCCAAATCCAGTCTAAACATCTGGTTGACTGTGCGACCAACAATAAATTAAACCTGTATATACTTCTGGCTGAGAAATGCCGCCCTAAATAAATCCGACAGCAATGCAACTCAGAAACACCTTGAACTCTGCAGCCGTAGAAGACACACAATTGCTTGACAAAGCAGGGAGGAAGAGGAGGGATTTTTCAGAGGAAAATGAGTCAGGAAGGTGGGTCAGAGGACGGGTCACGGGTTTTGCAAGCACAGCACTCATCACGATCACAGGGCCTTTCAGTGTTATAAATCTGGCTCAACATACCTTAATCTGGTACCTTCTAGTTGGACCAGAAGGCAACTCCAAGAATTCCCATGTCATTTTAGGATCCTGGGAGTTAAAATCCTGCAGATACCAGCTCTGAGAAGAATATTCCCTGTCATCTATTTCAATTTTTACTAGAGGACTTTGGGGTTAGGAAAAGGCTAGGAACCCCTCTTCCCCTTGAACGCAGTGGGGAAACCAAACTCAGCTGGATGGGCCAAAACCTAAATTCATAATTAACCAGCTCTTCATTTAGACTTATTAAGATGCACATTTAAAAAAAAAATCTCTATAGAAAGAGTTGTAATTCTGCAACCCAGCACGCTCCCTGCTTCGCTGGGTTCCGGTTCACACATCACGCTAACCGCATGATTTAGCCAAGATTTATTAAAGAAACCAAAATGGCTGGGTTTGCATATGAAGCTAAGTCATAAAAGCTTTCAGTGTTATAACTGGGTTTACACACACACACACACACACACTCGAACAAACCGTGGTTTAGGGTAACGAACAAATCTAGTCAAAGTTGGACTTCTCCCTTTTCGGTTTATATACTGTCAAGCTGAATTGATTTTTTTGCTTTAGCAGGTGAAAAGACTACAGGACAATTTCTTCTTTAAAAATCAGCTGAAGATCCCAAAATTGGCTATGGGAAAACAAGGATCAGTTTGGCTCCAGTCTGAATTTGTTTAATTTAAGGGGCAGCTGTTAAATCTATCAGGATTTAATTTGAAAAGGATAGGGTTGTTAATTCCACCCCCCCACCCCTTTTATGATTTATTGGTGCACAAACAAGATTTAGGGTAAATATAATCATTGGGTAATAACCGTTTATGTTCCAAAGGCAAAGCTATTAAAATCCATACTTATAGATTTCATACTCATCACAAGACAATTGGGTATGAAGTTTGGCATTTTTATCAGAGACCGGTTTTTATAAAAGCACTGAGAAAACTGTGCAGATATAAAAGATGTCTCCCAGCAATCAATCAGTAGAGAAATAAGAAATGGATGTTCTGGATAGGCCAATTAATGGATTAAACTATTAAGCAGCCAGACTTCTGAATATACGAGGAGATGCTGGTGCTGAAGGGGTAGGAGGGGGTTATTTTGTTTTCAAATGATTGATTTTGCTGTCTTAGAAAAGGCATCTCTTGTAAGGCAACGGCGACTCAGTTTTTAGAAATAATAATAGTGATAATAGGGACAGGCCTTTAGAAAGGCATTAAAAACTTGACTTTTCCCCTGGGAATTGGGGCCAGGATGACAGGAGATGAGGATTCCTGACTGCGATGTTAACTGTATTTGCATTTTTGTTTTTCTACTTCAAATTGGGCCTACATCTATTAGCATTCTCGGCAACAATAAAGCGGTTAGTTGTACCTTCTTCTCGGATCTTTTTCGATTTCCCAACCGGGCCTACAGCTCTGGGATTTCTTAGTGGTCTCCCATCCAAGTCCTTAAAACAAGCCCAACCTTGCTTTGCTGCCCAGCCCAAACACGACCAGCTAGGTTGGTCCGTGCCCAGTTCAAATGAAATCTTAAAGCCGTTTTGCTGATTGATTTTTTTTTAAAGCACGTCGAAGAGTTAACAGGAGAATCGGAAGGACGGCGACCCCAAAATTGGTTAAGGAATCAAAGAAAGAACAAGGGCCGGAGTGACTGCAGCGAGAAAAGAGTCTTGCTCGTGTCATTCGAGGGATTTCGAGCATCCGTCCAGCGCAGGCATTCTGGAGCCAAACCCCAAAGCAGCTGTTGCTGTTCTGCTATAAGATTAGCCGCCAGGATGCGGAGACGTAAATCCAGCGGGACGGCTGCACGGTGCTCTCTCTTTTCCGGAAACTGTACGGCGGCAGCTGCCGGGCGATTCTGCAAAAAGAGGCGGTGGCTTTAAAGAGTTGCGGACGGGGCTGCGCTCAGGTGCTGAAGCGCCTTCGGGGGATCTAATCCAAAATGTTGCACAGCCCTGTTGACCACATTGCTTGCCCACTGCAAATCTGTGGGACCCCTGCTCCGGTCCTGGCCCGCTTCCCATTCACCTCTGCAGCATCGTGTCCAATTCTACTCTGGCCCCAACCCAGCGTGATTCAAAGGACGAACGCCGGAGCGGTGTTGCTAGATAGCCGTGAGAGTCGGTTTGCAGGCTGACAACGCTCCTGGAGATTGCTCCGTCAGCATCTAGCGACAAGCTTTCCCGTTATCAGTGAAGAGACCGGCATCTTCGCGGTCTCCACCCTAACGGCCACAAAGATATATTCCAGTGTTTCTCAAACTTGGCGACTTTAAGATGTGTGGACTTCAACTCCCAGAATTCCCCAGCATGGGGAATTCTGGGAGTTGAAGTCCACACATCTTAAAGTCACCAAGTTTGAGAAACGCTGGAATATCTCTATATCTGGGAGCTGAAGTCCACACATCTTAAAGTCGCCAAGTTTGAGAAACACCAATACAATATATTCTTTCTAAATGGGAAGTAGTTTGATTGTGGGGGTTCTTGTAACTCTGACCCCTTTTGTCTCGGTTAAGCCAACTTCGTCAGAGTTTTATTTCTTTTAAAAGAAGCACTTATAGTTTTAAGGCAGCTTGTCAACGTCTCAGTCCCTTTGGATCGCTGCAAGCGTGTTGATATTTGTCCCATATTGGCTTTGCACACGACAATAACACATGGTTTAATAATTATTTCTTGAGCCATAATTGCAGTTTGTTTGATCCTAGTTTAACCCAGGGTGAAAACCCAGCCACTGAGCCTTATAAACTAAGATTGGTGGCTTAGTGTGACACATGAACCATGTAACTGTGGTTTATTGGGTAATAAACCATGGTTAAACACAGCCAGGTTTGGTTCAATACACAAAGCCACCGAGTCAGACTCCTGACAGCCCGATATTGCTGACATTGACTGGCTGACACACTACACCAAGCCACCGTTCAACCACATTATGGCTTATCTTGCAACAGTTCACTGGAGTTGCAGATCAGAATTTTTCCCAGCCCTATTTAGAAACACAGGAGATGGCAGACAGAAACCCGACAGGTGCTCCTAATGCTTTGTGATGCTTAGAGCTTGAACCAAGGAAAATAACTAGCCTTTTATGGCACTTGGGAGCATATGTTCGTTTAATCCTTTTCTTTTCTCTTTTTTTTCCCCTCGCACGTGTGCAGACAAATAATCATTTTGTTTAACTTCTAAGCCAAACCTCTCCACGCACAATCTGGCACGTTTGCTAGCAGAACGCGCTTCGCAGGGTGCCAGGAAATGCTTGCCACCCTCTCGATCTCCCAGTCGTGTGATCTGGGACCTGTAGCCCAGGGCTTCCCTTAATCTCCCCAAGGTCCTTGGGCAAGTCCCCAACTGGCAAACAAGCCTCTGATAACTATCCCAGATTGCAAAGGGGTTTAAATCAAAGATTGGATTTGACTGCCCGGCTACTGATACTCAGATACACTGCCCCTGAACAAGGAGGTTCTGTGTGGCCTCTGTGGCTCATTCTACCTATGAGATCACCACTTGCAAGCTTGATAAATGCTTTCTGGTTGAATTTGTCCATTGGAGTCCCATTTAGCACCTAGCACTACCTAACCAACTTCAGTCGATCCCACAAACAGGTCAAGAACTGGTTAGAGTGGGGATGGGACACTACTATGAAATCCCAGGGCTGGAGGCCAGATTGGGAAATGAGAAAAATACCCTGGAAGAAGGAACTGGCCAACGATCTCCATATCGCTGCCAAGAAAGCTGAAATCTGAGTCAAAGGCAAACCCAGCCAAATGTGGCTTGGTAATTAAACCATGGCTAAGCCAAGAGGAAGCTTACTTACGAACCCAGCCAATTGTGGCTTAGGAGTGAAAGCAGTTAAGCCGAGGGAGACTTGACTTAACATATGCCCCAAACCAAGTGTGACTTAGCAGCTAAACCCTGGTTAAGCCCCACACGGCTTTGTGTGATTTTCAGAGAGAGATTCTTTTCAAACCAAACCAAGTTTGAAGCATTTTATCATTCTGGCCCTGAAAAAGGAACCACCCAGTCTCCTCCAGTTCTCCGACATAAAAGATCCAGCTCAATCCCAGCCACCAGAGCTTCCAACACTAGCCAGAGAGAAGGCTGCCCAAACTGCAGTGTCCCATAACCACGACCGTACATACGGCAGCCACAAGTCACTGAGGTCTATCATTAGAACAAGAGCCTTGATGGTTTATTTCCAAGAAGAAAGGACTCCTCTTCTCCACTGGAAGTCAAGGTGGGTGGGGAAAGGAGGCAAGATGAGGAGCCAAAGGCTGGTTCAAGCGTGCCCTCAAACTCAAAGGCTTCTGCAGTGAAGAAGACAGATCTACTGATTATGTGCCACCAAGTTGGTGTTGACCTTGAGTGACCACATAGATGGGTTTCCTCCAGGAGGTCTTCCAACCGTGCGCCCATCACTGCTGTAAATGAGTCCATCCACCTTTTATTAATTCCTTCCACCTTTCCCAGGATTTTGAACTTCTTTGGGGATTGTATGCCTTGCCTGGATAAAACTGATTATGTACCATAAAGTCAGTGCTATCTCTTAGCAACCCCATAGATTTTTTTTCCCCCAGGAGGACCTGTCCCCAACCTTTTCAGGTCTTCCAACGGTGCCCCCATCACCACTGTAACTGAGTCCCTCCACCTTGCTGCTGGTCATCCTCTTCTTCTCATTCCTTCCACCTTCCCCAGCATTACAGACTTCTCCAGAGAACTGGGTCTTTGCATGATACGTCCTTAAATATGATAATTTTTTGAAAAGCTAGCGTGGAGACCAGAAACATTTCCTCCCTGGCAGCGGTTATCTTGGGTGTGCATGTGTTTTACAGGGAAGGTATCTTGTCTCTATGCATTCTTCTATCAAATTGGACCAGAGTAGATGCTGAGCTGTTCTGGGATCCCGTATAGTTGATATCTAAGCATCTTGTTCGCCCAGCTTGTGGGCTCTCTGGCTCTTTTCGCTTGAAGGAGGAAAGTGAAGTTCAATTGGATTTGGGGCGGTTCACTTCTGAAGCTTTGGAATTTTCTCCCATTCGGATCAAGCTGTTACATCTGAAGGACGAGGAGCTTTTTAAAGCATGCAAAGTGAAGGGATGCGGGCCTGAGTTAACACATCGCACCTGATGGATTTCATTTTGGGTTCCAGCTTGGCATGTCAGGTGAACCCAAGGGACCAGCTCAATAAAACAGCCGTTCAATCAGCCATGGCTTAATGCAGAGTGTAAAGCAGAGACACCACAGCATATGGCACTCAGACATGTTTTGCCTCTCACAAGTGAAACAGGCCTTGGTGCCTCCCAGCTGCTCATTTTAGCTCTGAAATTTCGGAACAACCCTGCTTGACGCTATCAAGGGAAGCCTCAGCAGAGTTTAAGCAACATCAGAGATCGAGGTACACCTGGATTTTGGCATCTCTGGGCTGGTGCACTGGGGAGGGTGTTGACGGGTCCTGAGAAGACCCAGGTTTAAGTATCCCCAGGTGTGGAACTCCCTGGTGTCTTTAGGCCAGCCACACCCTCACAGCTCTGCCTACCTCACAGGGTTGCTGTTATGGAGAAAATAGCTAACTGTATCTGCCCACCTAATGTCACCTAGAAGGAGCTCTTTTCCAGCCCACTCAGAGGCTACCATGCCAGGGGCCCATTTTAGTTGCTGCTCCCCTTCCTGAAATATTCCCCCCGCTCAACATCTGTACGTCCCCTACCCTGTTGGGTTTTAGAAAGGCCACCAAAATTGGGCTTTTGCAACAGGGCTTAGAGATGGAAACGTCGTGAGCTGTTCCCTCTTGGAACACGGAAGGTGTAGTAGCGTTGCTTTATTGACTTAAGAGTTATTTTATTTATCTCTGGCACTAAACTGTGTTTGTAAACATGCTGTTTATTATGGTGGTTGTTACAGGTATTGGGTATGTTTGACTTTGGGGGCAAAAAGAGAGTACGTAGGCTGCTCTGAGCCAGTACAGACTGGAGCACCATGTCAAATGAATGAATGAATGAATGAATGAATGAATGAATGAATGAATGAATAAATAAATAAATAAATAGGAGATCCTCACTTTCATACCACTGGATCAACCACTAGAAACCTTCAAGACAAATCTGCCTGTCCAAGAGATACCACATCCTTCTGTGTTGCGAATGGTAGTCTAGAGCAGTGTTTCTCAACCTTGGCCACTTGAAGATGCGTGGACTTCAACTCCCAGAATTCCCCAGCCAACCAAGGGGAATTCTGGGCGTTGAAGTCCATGCATCTTCAAGCGGTCACGGTTGAGAAACACTGCTCTAGAGGCAAAAGAGGGGCGAGCAAGCCAAGCTGAGCAGCCGAATCGGCGTGCAAATACGTTTTCTGGCTAGAACCACACAAGCGACATCTAGCTTAACGAACTACAACGACCGTATTTATGAAACATATGATGCTTTAACACGGTGGCCGGGTTCCCGTAATCTGTTTCAGACAACAGCTAGGTTTTTGACGATACCTTGCCCTGCCACACACCCGCCCTCATTTTAGTCTGCCCTAGTTGTGTTGAACTCAGAGCTGAAAAGAAACGGCAGGGAATCCTCAGACCTGCCATGGTCCAGGACAGGGCTCCGGAAGAGATGTGAAACATCTGTCAAGCCTTGCACCAACCTGACTTCTTATTCTGAGTCGCAAGCCTGGAGCTCGCCATATCCCAGGCCATCCATTCCCTGGGTCAACTGCAACCAACAGACATAGCATCATCGCCTGTCGGGCGTTCGCTCCTCATGTTTAGCGAACACCACCGCTCTCCTTCAAAGAGTCGGACCACTTCGTAATTAGCCCTTTGCTCAAAAGCCGAGTCTTACTTCTCCTCCACAGCAACTCTCTGAGCCCACCCTATCCCCAACACGGGTCTGACAATCTGGTGCGCAGGAAACTGAATCAGCAATTCTCAGATTCTTTCGGTTTCTGAAATAGCCTCCCGTAGCGTCTCACGTATTTGGGGTGACAGGCTGCCTTCAGGATTCACCTCCAAACTGGAAATAGCCCCGTGCATTACAAACTCTGCCTGTCTTCAACCTAGAGCGGGTTGGCCCTTGCCAAGGAATTCTGCGCACCTGCAAATCTCAGCACAATAACTCTGGTGCTCATTTCGCCCATGGTTTACTCCACCGTTCGATATCCGGCTCTACCCCATCATCAGAGCTGCTAAGTGGAATCTATTCCCTTGAGCCTTTCCCATGTGGGAGACATCATAATGGCGGTTATTTTCCAAAACAGACCCTAACCCTAACCCTGGTTGGGGCTTGTGTGGGATGCTACCAGGAAATTCCAGGGCTGTAGGCTAGACTGGGAAGCAGGAAACTATTTCTGAATTATGCCAAGGAAACTTTACAGAGGTGTCACCAGGAGTCCAAGTGGCCTCAAAGCAAATGTTACTTTTGATATGACACTGGCTGAGTTTTAGGAAGGAACTCTAAAATCTAGGAACCTGCCATACTATTTCTGATGAAGCTACTAAGAATCCTTAGTTAAGAACTTAGGTTATAACCTAAGTTGGCATGTTTTCCCTTTTTTCTTTGTTTAACTGATTCCCGGAGCTCCAGAAACGGCAACACCACGGTCAGAACTGCCTGGGCTGGGGGGCTCAGCAGGTTCGGGGCTGGTTAGGACTTGGGTGGGAGATCACCAGGCAACCCCCATGTCGTAGGCTAGTCGGGGATGCTTCAAAAATCTCTCCCAAAGCAACAGTGACAAACCACTTCTAGGTGGTTGCTAAGAAAGCTGCCTGGTTATAGTCATTGAGTCATTAGGATTTGACCTTATGTCTGTGAAAAGAGGATTGTGGACTCCTTGGGGCTCTCTGAGCTGGGCTATTTGCTTACAGATGTTTCATTACCCAAGTAGGTAACATCATCAGTGCTCCTGATTTCTTGTTAAAAAAAGAAGAAGAAGAAATTGCTTCTTTCCCCACCAATCAGCTGGCAGAAGGCAGAGCCCCCCAACTCAGCTCTCTGCCTCCTTTCTAGTCAATTTCACAACGGTTGTGAGTCCATTTCAAATGAATCCATTTCAAAATCCTTTGATCCTTTTCACAAGGCCAAAGGAATAGAAACAGCAGCAGCTTCCTGCTTGCCCCACAGGGTCCAACAAGTAAAACTGAAACCATCACAACTTTAAAGGACGTCTTTAAAGCAGACAGAAATCACAGCTACTCCAGAGGACCTATCATAAAAGTCAACAAGGGAGGAAAAGCATCTGTCAGGTATTATGCGAGACGCTTCTCGCGCGGACAGACGCAACGCTGGTGTGTAAAACTGCCCCCCAAATTTGTACAGGGACATAGCAATATATTTTCTCCATCATATCGTTGTTTCATCGGGCTGCCTTGATGCATACACCTAACCACGTCAGTTGCAAAACCTAGTAGGCAACGGAGGTTTAGGCTTGATACGTGCTAACCCTGGCTAGGTTTGGGCCTCTCTATGGATAGTTTGGGGCTCCATGGATTGTGTGAGCCAAGAAAAAGGCTGAGTTCAGTAACCAGGTGAAATGCATGCTGTGATGAACAAAGCCACTGATCGGTGACGGTTCTCCAGGCCTTTGAACTGGATCTTCCCCACGTACCAAGGCCTGTGAAGGTGGACCTTCCACAAGGAAAACCAGACCATCTTTGACCTATGGCTCTTGACTGTTGGCCTGAACCAGGAGACCGTTCTGAGGCATGACCAGGAAGGAAGAAGGCAGGCTCTTTAGAAAGATGGCCTCTCTTCCCTTTCAGATTTGGTAAAACATATAAGGATGTGTCCCATGTCGGGCTAAACCATGGTTTGCTTCACTACAGTTGCTGACTAAGCCTCACGTCGGCTCGGTTTGCGCACTGCACTGAACAATGAAACCATGCTCAGCTCTGGGGCTGAGTTTGTATATACCCTTCAGCCAAAAGCCAATCTGTTTCTGGGCCTTGTTTATAAGCCACTAATTAGGGCCTATCGGTATGTGCATAGTAGGCCACTGCAGCTCGTCCAACAATCCAAAGTAAACATGGCTTAATAAGATTAATGTATTCAACCAGTGATCGGTCTTACTTAATTTCATATTTGAGTGAAGGCAAAAACTGGTTTTCTTCCCAATCCACTCTAAAGCATTAGGTTTGGAGAAAGGTACAAGTTACTTTTAAGCTACCCACAGTTACTAAGAGCCAAGAAAGCTCAGTGGACGAAGCATAGGAGCATCATCTGCCCCAAATTCCCTTCCCCTAATTGTTCTCAACCAAAAAGTTGTTTGTCCTCTCTCTCTCTTTTATGTGTTTTTTCCTCCCTGAGTGAAAAGGTGACTCAAATATAGAGAGGATGCCAAAAACACCCTTTTTCATCGTTAATGTCCCTCTTCCTCAAAATTATTTTGCATTTCTCTCCAATCTTTGCCAGTTGATACATTAAAAAAAAAAAAGCATGGCTGTGTTCACCCAACATGCTTAAATAGGCCAGTTAAAGACGGGCAGCATTCACACAATATGTTTATCTTGGTTAGTTTTCACTGTTGTTTTTTTTCCCCTTTTCTGGCCACCCAGCCAATTTGATCAGATTACTGCCTTGGGCAAACCTAAAAACTTAATTCAGTAATACACTGAACATGTGGAGTGAGCACAACTCCTGTGTTCACAAAACATGCCCATATTTAAGTTATGGTTGGCTCAATTTTCTGGGTTTACACAGCCACGCAGTTGAATTCACACAACACGCCGAGATGAGGATGGCTGTTTTGGGGTCCCCTTGTGCGTGCACAGAGCCATTGGAATCGGAAAGAAACCCAACCTTAGCTTTGAAAGTCAGTGAGTTCTCTTCCCTTTATCCTGTTATAAAACAACAACCACGGAGGCTTGGGATTGACTTAACTCACTCACATCTGGGGCGAAGAGTCAGAGATTCCAGAAACATCTCACTGTTTAAAAGCAGAAAAGGATAGACGGGTAGAAGCTCTCCGTTAAAGAAAAGCACGCGAGCCGATCATGAAAAAAGCCAGAAGCCAGAAATGAATAAATCCACCTTTTTTCAATTAGAAGAAGAAAGTATCATTCTTTCCCTCCTATACAGGGGGTTCTCAGCGCCGTCAGCCAACATCTCTCCTGGCAGAGTTTGTCTCCACCAGTTTGAAAATCCGAGAGGCTGCATTCACACACCACCTTCGCCAAACCTGGTGAGCTATAACCTTGGCGAGGTTGGGGTGTCTGTCTGTTTTTGCTGGGGCTGGAATCAAAGCCAGAAAAGGCATTCATTCGGGAATTAGGTGAAGCCACTGCAAGGGGGGCGGGGGGGGGGGAGAAACGGTTGGAAAAACATGGGGGAATGGGAGGTGCCTCAGTCTAGACCCCTGCCTGTACAATTCTGAGGGCAAGGCAAATACACAACAAAAATGAGAAAATACTTGCATCTCGAGATCGCCCTTTGCTGAAACCACCAAGCCCTTCTCCTAGAAGAAACATCAGAGCGACCTGATTTTTAACGAAGAAAGCAAGCAGAATTTTTTTTGGGGGGGGGGGAGAGAGTCATCACCCAGCAAGGTCCCCCTGTTTTCTCTCCTCTTTTTAAGGCTGGCTCCTACCTTCGCCTCCCCGCCCCACCACCCGTTCTTCTCCAAAGACAGCTCGAGTTAAACCCAGCGAAAGCACATTTCCGCCCTCCGGTTGAGAAATACAGTTTTGCCTCGGCCGCTTCGCCCGTGGGGGGTTTCGTTAATTATTGCATCAGTGGAAAAATGATTAATTAATTACACCGAGGCGATCCGGCACGCGCGGGGCACGGGCGGGAGGCGCTCCGCTGGACGCCCCCTTTCCAAAAAGCTGCGCCCGAGAACCCTACATGGGCGTAAGAGGAGGAGGAAAAGGAAAACGGGTCCGCTGCAGAAGACCACGAGGCGCCCCATCACGTTTCCAGACCGTTATTTTTCTTCCCCCCCCCCCCCCAGGAGGCGCAGAAAACGCACAGAAAGAAAGAGGGAAAAGCCTTTTCCCTTTTCCCCCTTTTCTCTGCCCCGGGAACTTTGCGCACCGTTGGAGACCGGCGGACCCCGGCCTCCGAAGGGGCTGAGCCATCCGCGACCCCCTCCGGAGGAGAAGGCACCCGCTCTCCTGCTGCTGTTCCGCCGCCAAGAAACAGCCCCCAGCCCGGGGCGGAAGGCTGGGCACCAGCCTGGCTTCCGAGGGCACACTTACCCACAGCTCGGTCCCCCAATTCATGGTTCCAGCAGCTGCGATTAGAGGGGGGCGACGCGGCTGGTCCTGGAAGGCGCCTGGGGTGGAATGAGGGAGGGCCTGGGGTCCTCGCCCCCCTTTCTTGCTCCTGCCACCCCCAGTCGGAGGCAAGCCCCCTTTCAAGCCGTTTGCCCAACTGGCATAGGCTGGCCAATTCCGAGGAGAAGCCGGGGACGGGAAGGGTTGTGCCCGCCCCCCCGCCTCGGTCCCTCCCGGTCTCGCTGGCTGTTAAGGTCGCTGCGGGGAATCCCCCCACCTGGACTTGCTATCTGCCCATCGCTTCCTCCGTCCGGACCAAAATGGCTCAACCAGCAACTCAGGAGCCGTGGGGAAGGGAGGGGGGGCTTGACAGCTCGGGGAGGAGAAGGGGAGCGCGCGCATGCGCTCGGGGAAGGAGCGGGTGTGCGGGAGGGGGGAAAGGGAAGAGCGGGGGGGCTCCAGTGATTGCGCAAGCGCAAGAGGGGGTCGGCGGCAGGGGGCGGACCCCCAACCCCCTCAGACGGGTTGAGCGAGCTGCAAGCGCTGGGATTTCCCCGGAGGGAGGAAAGCTGGCAGCTCCGGGAGGGGCGGGGTGGGGGGTGGTTGGGAGATTCTTAGTGCAAACCGCTCCTTAATCTGGCTCGGGAACGGAGCGCAGACGATCTGGGCGCGCGCAAACGCCGGTTTTGCGAAGCCCAAATGCACCCTCCCGCTGGGTCCTGAATCCGGCGCAGTGCCGCGCACCGCGAACGCACCCGGCGGGCGGAGTTTGCGCAACGCGCTCAGCCGGCCGCATGCACAAGCAAATCGTGGTTAACGGGCTCGAGCTGAGCATCCCGTGTGAACATAAGCGCCCCCCGCCCTCCCACCAGGTTTGGACCACACGCGCTGCCCAAACCCTTGAACTCCGGTTTAATAGGAGAATTTCTCCACTGCCATTTAAGCTCAACCTACAAACCATACATGGCTTTATAGGATCCCTTTACTCCCACAGTATGTTGAGATACGGGCTGGGTTCCCACAACACCCTAACCCAGAAGCAACTCAGCCTAGAGCTTTAGGCTCTTCGGCTTTGTTACACCAACTCGGTTATTAAATGCACACACCTAGGGGTCCTTTGGGAAGGCTTGCGACAGCCCCCACCGATGGAGGGGGCACCGTCCCAAGGAGGGTTGAGATCAGGATGGGAGATGATCCAATAGATCTATCCTACTTCCAGGTAGAAAATCCCGGCTGTTGAATTCAATGGGCCCAAAAGAACCAAAAAACAAAAAAACTCACCCCACCACCACAAGGGAGAAAAAGATTGACACAGGACCCGGTGAGAAGAAACTGAGATTGGCTGGAAGCTCAAATGAATATTCTGCCCCCCACTTTAAGAGAAGCCCTGCCTACAACCCCTGTACTGTAATTCCCAAACAGACTGGGAATCATGGTCTGCACTCAGTAGGGGAAGATAGATGTTGCATTTTATATATATATATATATATATATATATATATATATATATATAAAATCAGCAGGGTCCAAAGGTTTCTTGTACTCTGTCCAAAGTTAGCTGGGAATCTAGCCTCTTGAGTTAAGCTCATTTTTGGTTGCACAGCGACCTTGGTGTGTTGGCCAGTTCCGTGCAACACTCAGCACCGTCAGCAGATTTAGAACTGGAGGGGCCCCAGAGGTCATCTAATCCACACACCTGCAGGGATCCACACAGTAGCTTCACGTGGCATTTCTCTCTGCTCAATCGCTTCAGCGCAGTAAAGTAAAACAATTAGTGTGTTGTGCCTGAAACCCGCCATTGTTCTTCGTGAAAGCCGTGCTTTATGGCTTGGTGCTTGGGGTTGACCTCAGCTGATAGTGACGAATTTTACCATGCAAACCACAGAGTTTTAGCAGGAGACTTCCAGTCAACAAGAACGCAAAAACACCCAAGCATCATATTATGATTGTAGCTGTGAAGGTGGTGCCATACAGCAGGAAAGGAATTTAAATATCTAACCTCTTATTCTGGTAAAAACAGAACAGCAGAAAGGTGTGCCTTGAGTTCAAATCATGCACCATTGAACTGAACCCCTTTTCATCCTTCTGCAGCTTTCTCTTTCTCAAATTGTTAGCTTGTGAGCTCTTTGGGATATGGTGTTACAAACCGTGGGTCTTTTCATACATGCACAAGAAGAGTGCAGTTGGCGTTTACTTTCTAGAATGTTATTTACAAGGAATGTGCCCCACTGATAATTGTAAATGCTCCCAAGCACATTTTAAGAGGCTGTATCCTTCAACTTCTTCCCTACAATCTTTTATCTTTCACGTTTTATTGATTTGATTGTAATTTCTTTGATTGTCGTGAGCCGCCCAGAGAGGATAACTAAGCTCCATTAAACTCGATGGGACTTATTTCTGAATAGATCTTAGCTGCAATGGGGCTGTGGTCCCAACACAGGGAAAATTTAACACCAATCAATACCCTCCATTATTTACTATCATCAAACATTCTTACAATCTGGCAGGTTTAATCTGGAATAAATCATCAGCCTCTAAGACCATATTGTCAGATGTACATAATGAAATCTTTTGGAACATACGAACACTCTATAAAAGAGGAACTTTTTTTTTTAACTTAATGGCTGGGTTAGGGTTCACACAAGACTCAAAATCTTCTACCCAGGATAACAAACCCAGTGGTTTGTTCGATTCATTTCACGTGTGACAGCTAAAAAAAAAAAGCAAGTTCGGGCTTTAAGATGCCAGCCAGTTCTCACAACACCCAGAACCACAATCAGCCAACCTACCCCATTTTAGCTCAGACTATTCTACTGTGCCAAGCCATTCAGTTTACATCCCACTGTTCTGAAGGTGTCACCCAAAATAGCCAACAGCAAAATGAAAATAACAGAAAAACCACAATGAAGCATATCACAGGTATTTTACATGGTGCATAATGTGAAAACAGCTATTATGGGGTTTTGTTAGCCTTGGCTGAGGGTTTCATGTGCCTTTATTCAACATTAAGTAAATAAATAGTAAACATGTATTCCTCTCTTCCAACTGAGGATTCCATTTGGTTCCTGTGACAATACAGTACACACACATCTGCTGGTGTGATTTTAATGCTATTTTTATTATATCTTTACTGCCGCTAAAAAAAAATCTTGATTACTGTGTTACTTTTCACATTTCGTCTTGGCTATCACATCTTCTAGTTGGTCTCTTCTCTACCTGGAGTACCAACTTTAAATGAGTAGCTTAAAAATCAAACCATTCAGTAAATGTGGAGCAAACAACACCTAAGTCATGGATCAATAAAATAGCATCTAGTTAAACACATTTGCAAAATCCCATCATTTTTCCAGGCCAAAGGTCTGTCTGAATAAAGTCTCAGGTTGATGAGAGGAGAATATTTTAAAATAAGACAAAGAAGGACTCACCAGGAAAATAATTTCAGAAGCTGAGTGTTCCTGAGGAGGTCCTTTTCAAGCATGATACAGATGTTGGCAAAGATTTCTTCTAATACAGTTTTCTCTAGAAGTGTTCCATTAGTCTGGGCTGAGGACTCAGGAGGTACCAGCTTCAAGCTAAGCAGGGTCAAACCTGTTTGGTATTTGGATGGGAGATCAAAAAGAAATCCTGCAACTTCAGACCGGGCTGGAAAACTTTAAAAAAAGGTAACAGTAAACCACTGTACTGTCCCCGAGAATGCTACATAGGTATGTCCAGCAAGGAACCAAAAATTAAGCTAAGCATAAAGGAGGCTTTATGTCTTAGTGTATAGTACAAGCCCAGGCTTAATTCCCCCTCCTGCTCCCCCCAAAATACGTGGATCTACCAAAGGACAACCTTAGAATGCCATATACTTAAGAGGAAGAAGTGGGTCATCTTGAAATACTGTTGATAAGGAAAGCTTCCGCTCATTTGGATTTAATGGAATTATTGGGATGAGCAAACAAAACGGCTTTCTGTTACAGTCAAAGATCAGCTTTTTTGGGGAGGGCTGTCTGCAAAAAAGATGCAGCTACAAGCTCAGAACTTTGGGGAACCCCAAAGGATCAGGCAAAATTTGTTATTAAAAGAGCTGGAGAGCTGGTCTTTGCTGCAGTTTGCCTATCCCAAGAACTTCCTTTCTTAATCTAATCTTGGCTGTTTCATTTATACTAAGCAACCTGATAGATTATCGATTTTTGTCTCGTTTTCTCTGGCTGGGGAATAAACTGAAAGAAAAAAAAATAGTATGTGAAGGTTTTTATCAGATTGGTGTTAAATATGAGACAGTGGAAAGAAAGACAGAATTTTTACATACTTGGTGCCCCCGGATCAGCACAATTTTAGATCAGTCATTTTTGCCCATTGTTACTATTCAAAATACAGGCAAGGAGGGCAGAACCTGCTTTTAAAGGCATTAGAACATGGCCCATAAGAAAACCGGCAACTGCATTTTACACATGCATTGTGATCAAACTCATATTTGTAATTTATTTATTTAAAAGACTTACATGGTGGCCCATCTTATATACAGTAATTCTGAGAGGTTCTCAACAACAATAAAGCATAATTCTATTTTAATTTTTATTCTTTTTACTGTAAACCGCCCAGAGTCACTCTGCAGCAAAATGGGTGGTGACAAATTTGAAATATAAATAAAGAAAAGAAACAATATTAAAAGCTACCAGAGCTCATCTAGGTTCACTTGTCGCATTAAAACAACATTAAAGAAAAAACACATCCTTTTATTTCTTACAATTCTTTTCAGGCAGCTTTATAGAGCAAAAATCCTCCCAAAGTGAATTATGATGATCAGCTTGGTACATTGTGTAAACTTAATCAGGGTTAAACCAAACATGATTTATCATAACAAGAACTAGGTCATAGTTTTGACAAGGACAGCTACAGTATTTCTTAGATTCCTATATTAGACAATTCATTTTTAAAGCAGTCTATCTAATTGTTTGACTAATTAAGCAATGGAGCCTTAATCATTACAACAGGAAATCAAAATAATGGTTCATAATTACTGTAAATATCTACTGATCAAAATCGGGACAGCCAAAAACCACTAACTGTATTCACATGACATCTAGTGGTAAATGGGAGAACCTGAGTTAAATTAATACTTAAGCCGAGTGATTTCTTACTCGATTGCTACATTTCTTTGTTTGCTTATATTTATGCCTACAGTATTGTGGGGTTTAAACAACATGATCCAAACAGAGAATTGGCAATGAGATTTTCAGCAGCAGTTGGATGAACAGATTTTAGTTATTAAACACCTTGCCTTGAAAACTGCAAAGGACTCGTCCAAAAGCAGTCACTGCAGAGTCGGTAACGACTGAGTGCAGATAAAAAATAAATAAAATAAAATAAAAAAACCCAACTTGTAATATCAGCACCATCAAAGGAATACTACAAATACAGGACTTGGCCAGATTAAAGAGTTTCCCCCATCAATTACCAACCCAAGACAATCTCATCCTGCTCAAAGTGAAGATTATATTAATTACCAAATCAGACAGAAGGTAGTAAGAAGCACCACAAACCATTTGTGCTCTTCAAGAGCCCCCCCCCCCAATCTTATCCAAAACACTTAACACCTTAACCTCCAACTCCTGACAGCAAAGAGAACTTTGAATTTATAAAAACTGGCTGCTAGATTGGCAGCTGAAGTAAATTCCTCTATTCACGTGATGCTGTGCAGGAAATTAAAGCATGGGGGAAATTTTAAAATGGCAGGTCATCATTTCTTTCTCTGCACCTTCGCTGAATTGACACAACATGTTGGCTGGACTACAGGAGGGTTGGGGAGATGTTAAGGCAGGGGCTGTGGGACTCCATCCCTTGCCTTTGCAGGTTGTCCTGTTCAGTCTGTGTGTGTATTTGTGTGTGTGAGGGGTTTGGCCCTGCTTTGTGGCAGTAGAAATATTGCGAGGCTGGGTTTTGTATATTGGGTGAACCCAGATGCTAAGCCATGGCTTTGTCAACCGTACCTCAGGCTAACGGGTTGGACACTTATAATAGCGCATTTATGCTCTGGTGTGTAAGAGACTGTTGTTGGGAAGATATTAAGTATGTTTGCTGCCTCAATGGTATATAGACATAACTAGATAGTTGACTATTTATATATGTATACATTTACATACACACACACACATATATATATACAAAAATAGTTGTGTATATATATACACACACACGTCAACTAAATATACTGTATACATTTACATATACATATATATATACAAAAATAGTTGTGTATATATATACACGTCAACTATATATACTGTAACTATTTTTGTACATATATATATATACAAAAATAATTGACTATATACTGTATATATAGTTGACCATATATAGTTGACTCTATGTATATATTGACTAAATATATAAATACTTGACTATACATATGAATAGTTGAATACATAAATGTATCTATATATGTGTGTATACACTGCAGAAACACTGCATTAGACTTTTAACCCACCTTTCATATATATATACACACACACACTCAGATATAGATATGAGTGTGTGTATATAGATATAAATATAAATAAACAGTGGGTGAAAAGTCTAATACAGTGTTCCTCAACCTTGGAAACTTGAGGAAGCGTGGACTTGAACTCCCAGAATTCCCCAGCCAGCCATGCTGGCTGGGGAATTCTGGGAATTGAAGTCCACGTATCTTCAAGTTCCCAAGGTTGAGGAAGACTGGTATATTAATAAGCAATCTAATAATAATAATAATAATAGATGGTGGTGTGAATATACAGAACTCTCTAAAAGGGCCCAGCACTTCTTTCCTCAGAGACAAGCAGGGCATCCACTGAGGACATGAAAAACGAGGCTGGATTCACACAACACGCAAAGCCAACACGGGGCGGTTTCGCCGGTCGTGCGCGTGAGGCCTTTGCCTGTCCCTGCCCGAGTTCAGCCACGCCGCGAGAAGCCCGAATAGGGTTTCTTCGCTGGTCGTGGGAACGCAGGCCGGGGCTGTCCGACCCGGGTTTGCCGTTGGGCCGCCGCCCCGGCACTAGCCAGAGGGCCGCTCCTCCCTGCCTCTCTATGGTCCGCCCGCTTTCGCTTTCCTGACCGGAAGTTCCGGCGAGGCACCCTCGCGGCCCCGCCGGCTGCAGCGTCGTCCTCCCGGCAGCGACCTTTAACCCCGGAAGCGGGCGGGCGAGGGCGATGTTGATGCTGGAGTAAAGATGGCGCTCGGTGGGAGCAGCGGCGGCGGTTCCGGCTTCCTCTGCTCGGCCAAGGCGGCGTCGGGCGGGCTCCTCCTGGCCCTCCTGGCCGCCCTGCTCTCGGGGGGCCCCGCGCAGGCCCGCCTCCACCACCTCAGTCTCAAGGTAGGCGGCGGAGAGGCGCGCTGCGGATCCGCGGAGCGAGCGGGGCGGCGAGTCAGGCACTGGTGGGCCGGCCCGGGCGCGGGGACACGTGGAGGGGCTTTTCCCGGACGGAGTCGGCTCCTTGGACCATTAGCCTTCCCCGCATCTGCGGGGCCCTAACCCCCATCATCCCCAGCTGAACCCCTTCAGGCTGGTGCAACCCTGTTCATCATCCTTGGCTGGATTCCTTTAGGACGGTTGTACCCCAGCCATCGTCATCCCCGGCCTGGAATCCCTTAAGGCTATTCCGTCCCATCATCCCCAGCTGGAATCCTTCAGCTGTCCCACTCCCATCATCCCCAGCCTGGAGTCTGTTAGAGCTGTTGCACCCCAGCTTCCATCATCCCCAGCCTGGAATCCCTTGAGGCTGTTCAGTTCCATCACCCCCAGCTGGAATCCTTCAGGCTGTCCCACTCCAGTCCCATCATCCCCAACCTGGAATCCGTTAGAGCTCTTTCACCTCAGCTTCCATCATCCCCAGCCTGGAATCCCTTAGAGCCTTTGCACCCCAGGTTCCGTCATCCGCAGCCAGGAGCCACCCAGTGCTTTTTAGGGATGTGCCCCAGCAACCCCAGTTCTGGGGTGTGGCAGTGGCTTCCCACTGGTGATGCCATCTGGGGTGGTGAGGTTTAATCCTACAAACAGGGAGGCCACCAGATTGGGCTGTGGAATCACTCAACCCGGAGCAAAGTGCCAAAGTGGGCGAACGTAGTGCTGGAGTCTAGTTGAAGTGTTTGAGATCAGAAGATACAATATGGTGCTTAAAACTGCCCCAACTGGAATTCTGCAGATGTTTGGGCCCTGCAGGACTGTTTTGTACTTGAAAGACACCGAGGATGTTGAGCTGTTAGTGCAAACCGGCTTTGATTATTATTTTTTCCCTTATTTTTTACTAAAATATAATAGATCCATATATCCCTTTACCCTATAGCCCAGTGTTTCTCAGCCTCAGCCACTTTAAGGTGTGTGGACTTCAACTCCCAGAACTCCCCAGCCAGCATGCTGGGAGTTGAAGTCCACACACCTTAAAGTGGCTGAGGCTGAGAAACACTGCTATAGCCAATCCAGTATTTCTTAAAGTGTGGTCCTAAAACCCCTGGGGGTCCCCCAAGACCCTCTTAGGGTCTGCAAAATCAAAATTTTTTCCAGCCTATGTTGAAAATTAATACAATATTAAAATCCCATTTAAACAGTCATGAGATGATGTAGTGGCAGTGAATGTGTCAATTTAAATTTTTAATACTGTAAATATTGATAAATATAACCCATACAAACAAAAGCTCTTTTGGGGTCCTCCATAATTTTTAAAAGTGAGAAGGGATCCTGAGAGAAAAATGTTTAAGAAACATTGGCCTAGTCAACTCTTTCCATTTCTTTGGCCCTTAGCCTAAGCTCACTTTCTTGCATAAAACTGCATATTTCGTTACAACATGTTTATATGTAAGGGCAAATAAATATGATAGGTCCTTTTATTGCATCTTAATTAGAACTGCAGTGCATCCTATAATAGTAATGAAAGCTGTGCCCAACTAGCTTCTGCACCCTCACCCTTTTTTGGATTGCTCCAGCACTCTTTATGTACTTTTTCCTAATGGTTTCAGATTAGATTGATATGTAACGTTGCATGTGTGGCTATGCTCTTTAGGGATTTGGAAACTTGGCCTGACAAGACTTTTATCCAGCATAACTGCCAATTTCTCATCAATCTCTTTGAGGAACTATATTTTTCCTTCTCCTTGACATTGCAAGACCTTGGTCATGAATCTTGTTTGATACCTAATGATACCTTTGTCCTTATTAGAGGGTAATATACAAGAAGATTACAGGTAATCTTTGACTTATGACCATTCATTTAGTGACTGTTTGAAGTTATGACAACACTGAAAAAAGTGGCTGACTGGTCCTTGCGCTTAGGAAGGTCGCAGTGTCCCCACAGTCACATGATTGTGGTCTGGGTGCTTGGCACCTGGTTTGCATTTTATGACAGTTGCAGTGTCCTGGGGTCACCTGATCACCTTTTGTGATCTTCCCAGCTGGCTTCTGACAAGCAAAGTCAGAATGGGGAAGCTTAACAACTGTGGTGATTTGCTTAACAATTGCAGCAAAGTTGTAAAATCGAGTGCAGTCACATAATGCCTTGCTTAATGACCACACTGCTTAACAATGAATTTTCCAGTCCCAATTGTGGTCGTAAGTCGAGGACTACCTGTATGGCTGTCTTGGAACTACATGCTCACGTTGCATGCTACTGTACTCCATGAGGTGGTGTGGCTATTAGAAAAGCCTCAGACTATGGTTATAGTTTCATGGGGTGAACTAATGGCATTTGTGATAGAATTCAGTGATGTTGTTTAGCATGTCACACAGACATGCTCTCAGTAAAGCAGAGAGGCAGAACTTGTAACTGCATCCTGGCTGAGACTTTTGATGTCCATAGTTCAAGGCTGTAGAGGACATCCAGCATCCTAATCTTGAAGAAATAAATCTTGGAATTAAAAGGGGAAAAAAACACCCAACAGATCATACCACAACCCAAAATAGTTGAATTAATAGGAACCTTATTTACTAGCAAGACCTCTGCGGAAACAAAACAACCAGCACCAGTTGAATCCACCAACTTCATATGACTTCTTTAAAAGTCAGATTTTGGCAGGCCTCCAGGAAGGAGTAATTTTTAAATTATTACTTAGAAAATGTTTCGAGTAAAAGTCTAGCCAGAGCAGGTAGAGCAAGGCTGTAGAAGTTGAGCAAAATACATAAGTGGAAATATTCAGGGTGAGTAATGTTTGTCAGTGCTATATTTATTTATGTGTGTCACACTGCTTACTTCTTGTGACTTTACTTTTATTTCTAGCTCAGAATTAAGTTGATCAGCTACTGTTATTTAGCTGGTAATTTCTTATTGAACCGTGTTTGAAATCCTCGAACTGGAAAAGTTCTAAGCAGACATCAACTTCCTGTTTCTTTTTCCTAGGATTCAGGTTGCCCTTACTTGATAACCACATTTCTCAGAAAATATCTGTATGTCATTTTCTGGAAGAAAAGTAAGCACCCCAAATGTTAAGGTTGTTTTTTTTAAAAAAATGCATTAGTGACAATGTTTATAATATCTTTTTTTTTTTTCACCCATTGAGGCTTAACATTGCAATTGAAGATACAATTTATTATCTTTTATTTTGGTCCAAAACCTCCAGTAAGGCTTTGCAAACACTGGCCCGAACTCTTAATCCTACAGTATATAACTTCAACATTGCTATTGTTGCTGGGGAAAAAAAAAAACAGAAGCCAGGTTGGTATGTCACCATGTTTTGTTGTGATGAGATGACAGCATTGTGAAATGTTCCTTCCTTCTCTGAACTGCAACAACATTTTTTTGTGTGTGTTAGACTAAACTGTTTCTTTGAAAACACTGGAATTTCCCAGATATATTGTAGTGTAATTTTGCAACGATTCTTGGTTTCGTTAGGAATATAAGAGGTGACTTTGTCCTTTGTGGGAATTGGTGTGTTAGAAAGATCTTCAGCCCTAGGAAACAGCGCTACACCCACTTTACTCCATGATACTTACTCAGCATCTAACATTTATTCACAGACTTTTCTGAATAAGTATAAACAGAATCCAATTGTACTTGTGAAGTTAGGAATTTATATTGCACTGATAAGAAGCTAAAAAGAGTCCTGCAGGATCGAGACAGCCATTCAGTGCCACCCAGTGTGCAACCAGATGTCAGGGAGCTTGTAAACCTGGATGGGTTTCTTCGCTTTTGCAGGTAGCCCTGATGTTATCCCAGGAACTCTGGAGGCCCTAGCCTGGCACGCAGTTTTGCCCAATAAACACACCAGGGTGGAGATAATAAAGTATTTATTCTGCACAGAGTAAGCTGCTTAGGAATAATTTCCGGTGCAGGCACACCTATTGTCAATCGACACAACTTTTATACATTCTTGAGACAAAGAACTACACGATCATTGGCAGATGGTAATTATTCACACGCTTGGGTGGGCAAAACACTCCCAGAAGATGGGCGCTGCTGCCCAAAGGTGAGTGCTTGTTGATAAGGAAGCTAGGTGGTTTCTTATCCCTCTGCTTGTTAGCACAGGTGAGCATAGCTGGTTTCTCCTGGGGAGAGGTTTCATTGTACTGGCCCTTCTCAACTCTAGCTGATAAGAAAAGCGGTATTTAACGAGGAAGGAAATTGGACGGGTTTGCAATTTAATTATTTGCTCTGTTCCCATCAGCTAGCGAAGATCAGTTCTGGGCCGTACATAATGTTTCTGCTGCCTTCTTCAAATTAACCCTAAAATCACCATTCCATCACTGATCCTCCATGTATTTGCCTAGTTCCATTCTGAAGCCATCTGAGATGTTGACCATCCCCCTACATCTGATGGCGGTGAATCTCAGAGTTTAAGCATCTCTTCATAGTACAGTAATTTTATCAAGTTAAATTTTATCTTAGAGGGAGAAAAGGGTTCTCCATGACCAGATTTTCTGCCTCCTACATAACTTTATGCTTCTCTGTCATATATCCCTTATCTACAATTGCACTAAGCTAGGGTTCTCTGATGTCCAGCAAAAGGAGGACATGACCTCCTTTTGTCTTCTGTCCATTAGGCACAACCTTGAAATCAAATATTGTCCAGGTTTTTGAGTGTCTTGTTTTTGTTTTAAATGTGGACTCTTTTCATAACAGTAGTCATTCAAATTTTCATGCACTGTGATTTTGTAAATCGTCTGCTTTCTTTCTTTCCCTCCTCTGCTGACCAACTCGACAGCCTAGATTTACATTATTTGAGTTCCTGATTCCAGCAATCAGCTTCCATCCAGCCCCTTCAAATGGTCACTGTGGTTCTGTAGATCTCATGACTGTTTCTTTGGTTAAATTTGAAAAGCGCATCATCGTTCTATTATTGCTAGCCTATGTTCCTGAAGATAAACATTTATTGGTGATTGGAAAAACCAGTCTTTTTGAGGCTGGAAAAAGTAATTTCATATACACGTAGGCCTAAATACTGTATATTTTTTTGCTGTAATTTTTGTTGTAGATGCCAAGAAACTTAAACAGTTGTCCTCCTTTCCTCCCATGTGTCCTCCTTTCCAATTGTCTGGGTTCTCCTTTGCCTGTTCAGTTATTTGATAACCCTCCTAAGCTAAAAAGACACAGGCACTGTTGTTTGTCAGTCATCTCTGATTCGGTCATCTGTCAGTAACTCCTTCTTTGTCTTCTTGAAGCACCTACTGGTCTCATTGGCGATCAAATCTGGTTTACCTTTTCTACTAGCATCTTTCTTTATTCCTTTCATTTTTTCCAAGTTTCATGTTCTCTCCAGTGACTCTTGTCTTTGTGTTAAGTATCCAGAGTGTTTAAGCTTTAGTTTCATTAGTGCTTCAGGGGAGAAGTCTGGTTTTACTTCAGGATTGAATGATGGGTTCTTCTTGCAGTCCAAGGTGTTCTCAGCAGTGTTCTCACTTCAAAGCATCTATCTTTTTTGTTCAGCCTTTCTGCCGGTCCAGCTTTCAAGGTCATATATTACAGCTGGAAAAACAGTGGCCTTGACAACATGTCTAGTTCTCATAGGTATTTGCTACTTGGGAGAAAAACTATGCACTTTATAGCTACAGTCACTTTCCCTGTAAAGGTTTGAGCCCAGGAAGATCTGTTCACCTTCACCTTCTAGTGTTGGTGTGGCCTGTTGACACCATCCTTTTTTTAAAAAATGGAAATATTGAGCAACATTGCACTCTGTTTTCTCATCTTCAGCAATTCCTGATTATAAATCCAAAATAGCTTTAGCTTCTTTGTTAGTGCTTCCAATCAGCTGTCTGGTTTTACTTCATCTAGTATTGAATGCTTTGTTGCTGTTGCTGTTCACCTTATGCTCAACCGTTTTCTCCAGCTCCCTATTAGAAAGGCGTCGCTATTTTTTCAGCTTCTCAGGAGATCCAGTTTGTGAACATCCATTTAGTTTTCTTGTCTGAATCCTGGAAGTGGTTTGCCAGAATCCTGGAAGTGTGGTTTGCCACTTCATTCTCTGGTATTTAGTCTGGTTCCTCATCTAAGACTTGCCCATCATGGTGACTCTTGGGGGAATGTGTGTTCCTAATGGCACAGGTCATGGGGATGCGCAAGCCTGTTCAACACTCCGTAGTAATAACTCAGGTTGCATGGGACCCAAGTCTCTCCCTCTTTGTCCCTTCAATGCAAGGTATCCTTGTGTGTTGTAGGATTGATACACCTTAATTTCCGTCGTCACATTCTTGGTCTACTGAACAAGCCTTCAGTTTCAAATAGAGACATATGTCATTGAGCACCAGCATCAAGTAATAGAAGCAAACTGTGCCTTGGAATATGTCCTATTTTTCCTTCTCTTCTTCCTTGACATCTAGGTTCTTCCTTCCCATCATGCTTATTTTCTTTGCTTATTACGTTAGAGGTTGCAAAATAACATGATGAATTCTAGGCATAACGAATCTACATTTGAAATACTAATACCACTCCATATTTTCCTTGCTCAGTTTTTTAAATATATCCAAATTCTGTGGGTGAGGTTAATCATGTGGCTGCAATCCACCTAATGTGAGGAACACTTACAATTTCATTTGATGGAACAATGGATGAGCTTAAATAGTTTCTGTTGGTCTTGCTTTAGTTATGTTTTTATTTCTCGATCTGCAGCTCATTGTCTGATGAATGGATTTCATTGTATGTTGCATTTCTTCTTGGTGAGTCACCTTGACTTTTTCTAAATAAAGGTGTGGTACATTTTCATGGAGGTGATTGGATTGGATTCAGCATTTTTTTTTTAAATAAAGCTTGATGGCTCATTAAGACTGGGTCATATTCCAAAAGTCATGTGTGGGGCCTGCGTGAAAACTAGTTTGGTTTCCATTTTGTCCTAAGTGTAATTGAATATTGTTTTCTGGGCACGTCTTTAAGGATCTTCCTCTTTTGTTAGGTTGACATTTATAATTCATTAAATGCTTTTGAAGGACTCTGGAAGACAATCTTGAGGCTCAGGAAGCTCTGTTGTTACTTAGAATTAGCTCTAATAAGGATGAGTGGAGGGTGTCATAGTTCTGTCTCTCTGGCCCATTTTCTCCATAGTCTAATAACTTAGAAGCCCTACCAGAACTTAG
The DNA here is from genome assembly GCF_059951505.1 of Python bivittatus. NCBI lineage: Eukaryota > Metazoa > Chordata > Lepidosauria > Squamata > Pythonidae > Python > Python bivittatus. The sequence continues at coordinate 8,205,829 of NW_028277076.1, read as the reverse complement.
ACTTTGTTGAATGAGTCACTGATGAGAAGCCATGTACTCCAAACTCATTTTGCCAGATGGTGGCTCGTCAGGGGTCTTCTATCAACCTCATTCTGGCAGATTTCCTTTCCCTCAAAAGCACTTCTGGGTCTGCTGTTAGGAGTTTTGTGTCATTGTACGAGTAGGTGATCTAGTGTGCCTAATTATAATTGGCTCACAGATGGTCAGAGAGCAATATAGCTGATACTGTGACTTTCAAGCTTAATAAAATCCTTGCGATTCCTCTGTTTTGAGTCAAATCCTGCATCTCTCCATGGCCTTCTTAAGAAAAACCTGGGCACTGACATTGCACCCGAGAAAGTAAAGGTACAAGTGTTTATTTTGTTTTTAATGCTGCTCTTCCCTCCGAGCAGCCAGAAGCTCCCTTCTTTCCACCCCCTCAATTAACAAGGCTTCACGCTTTATGGATGCAAATATGTCTTTTTCCTGCCTTGCCCTGGTCTGTGTTTGCATTAGAATTGCTCTCCTGTACATTGCTAGTTATGTGAAATTATCCTTGTTGGCACGCGAAATAAGCTGTGCGCAACACAACGCCTAAGAGGGACTGCGTGTGCCCCCTGAGCAAAGCACAGTTTGTTGGATTTGTACCCCATCTTTTCATCAAGAGTTCGAGGCAGCCCCTTTGATTCCCCCCCCCCCCAATCCTTGTGCCCTCTAGATGAGTTGGGACTTCCCCTCCCAGAATTCCCAGTCTGCAAATTGGGTGGCTGTTCTGCCTGGTAATTATGGACATTATAATCCCAACAGGGACCTGGTTTAAAGGGAGGCCATCTAGTCCTATGCTACTGATGTGAAGCTGTGAGTGATGTATCTGGTAATTAATGGCTACCCCATAGGCTTCCCATATTTTCAATAATCTAAGAGGGGCAAAACACTGCCTCATCATGGCTCTGAAATTTTGAGGTGCTTTCCCCAGGAAGTCCCGCCTGGCCCCTCTTCTGATGTCAACTGTTGCTTCCTCAGGTCCTTCAACCTCGTCTTCCCCACCCCAATTATAGTTCTCATGTTTCTCAGCTTCCCTGGGTCCAAGGTCTGCACCATAACTCCTGTAACAAACAGCCAGCAAAGATTCAATCTGCCTGCACTCTTTTGCTCACAACACCAATTTCATTTACAGTGCACTGTAAATGCATCCGTTTCCTCTCTTCCAGAATGACATGCGACTGAAAGTCCACCTCAACACATTTGGCTTCTTTAAGGATGGGTTCATGAAGGTCACCATCAACTACCTCTTTGTGGGGGAGACTGACAAAAACATTCTGGTAAGTCTCTTTGGCCAAAAGTCTGTCACAGAAGTATTGAGGGGTTAATAAGAAAGACCCACACATTTAGATCCAACCTTGCTATGCCCCTAAGGGTGGCTTGTCTTCAAGAGCCACACGGATAAATATGCACGCTTCCTTGGTAAATTGGGTTTTAAATTTGCCTGTTGTTGTCTATTCCAAGCATCTAATGTAATTTTCTCATGTTAATAATGAATTATTCTTCCAATTTCAGTCCTGGGTCTCGATTTGCAACTCTAGACAGCTTACGACAATTCAAATAAACAAGACCCCCCCCAAAAAAACCTGCTAAAGCATCAATTTAACATCTTTGGCATCCTTTTTCTTAAAATCTAACGTCTTGCAAAATAAATAGCAAAAATAGAGTAATTACAAACATTGCCCACAGCAGATAATCAGTTAAACTCTTTATAACACCACACAGATGTACCAAGGGGGCCGCATCGCAATTTCCTCTAGACCTGTTGGAAAAAACAGGTTTTCAAGGCTTTATGAAATAAATAACAGGGTTGGGAGCTGTACAGATTTGGGGGGGGGGGCTGTTCCAAAACATGGGGGTGGCTACAGAGAAGACCTGTTTGATGCCACTGTGGATTTGCAAATGTGGACATTCTTTCCAAGAAGAATAGGATTGTGGGGAACTCCCCCCCCTCCACCGAGCTAACTCCAAGTGCTTACAAGGGATGTCACGTTGAAGCACACTCCTGATAGATAAACTACTAACAAAGACAATGTTATTTCTCAAGATGGATTTAACTGGCTCTGCATCAGTCCACAAGTTTTCACAATCTACCACTCTCTGTGTTGAAAGCTTCATTCTGTAAATTGCCAGCCGCTCAGGGCAGCTGCTTTGCCTAGGCTGGGAAGGCTAAAATGCAGAAAGAGTAACTTAAAAATGTCCTTTTCAAAACCAGGGGGTGCTTTTTGTCTCATTAAATGATCAACGGTTTCCCCTCAGCATCCCCTTTTTGTTAGACTGCAAACTGATGTCCCATTTTACTGCATGGTGGAACAGATGTAAAGGCTTTTTCAAAACGTGTTGGTGGCCTTGAATATTAACGCTTTGATAAAAATCTGTTTTTAGGTGGGCTTCAGTTTAGATCGAACCCAGAATGATGGATTCTCCACTTATCTGGTAAGAAGAAAGTATGGTGGCATGTTTTTTTTTTCCTGCAAAGACAGCATGTATTAAAAACATACGAATAGGATATGTCTCTTTTGACAAAGCTTGATTTCGAATGCAGCGTGATTGTAAACTAACCCTGAGTAATCTTAAGTCTGCATTTCTAAGAGGTGTCATGCGCCTACTGAAGCCATTCCGGTGCTATTGAATAAGGGACAGTCATCATGTAAGCATCTCTCTGCTTTTTCGACAGGATGAAGAAACGGATTATTGCACCTTGAAAAAAGAGCCAAACCCTGATGTCTTGGTCATCTTTCTCGTCTTGGATTTCTCAGAGATGGTGTAAGGAATCTTGCTTGTTTGCTTTCTGGAATCTTCTCCCCCCCCCCCAGTCTGGTCTGTTCATATGGCGGAATAGACAGGCCACCTTTTCGGGGCTTTCTGAGTGCATGTCATAAGTCCTCTCGTAGGGGAATTTTCTGCTTTAGAGAATGAGTTCCATAAAGGCAAAGCCAGTTGCACCCAACCATTGGATAGTCTAGCTAAGGTTTACTCAGTCCCAGAGGTTAGGTCCACACATCACTTGAAGGCAATGCCAGACACACCGCCTTCTGGCTGAGCGTGATGTGTAAGCTCGCCATCGGCCTGCGTGTTATCTCAGAGCAAACGTAGGCCTCTTATTAAATAGGATATGTAGTAAAGAATTGGTAATTTAATTTTATTTAATTATTAAATATCCTATTTAATAAGTAAATAAATTTAATTAAATAAAGAATTGGTTAAGCTCTGGTTTGGGTTTGAATCCAGGGAATATCTGTCTGTCGGGAGTTCTGGCTGGGGAATTCTGGGCATTGGGGTCTATATAACTTCAAGTTGCCAGGGTTGAGGAACACTGATGTAGAGGCTTTATTTATGTTTGTTAAGCCTCAAAGCAATTAACTCTCCAGGATCCAAGGGAGCCTAAAGTCTTTTTTAAAAAATCTCAGATGATGGGGAAGATCCCAGTCCTTTTGGTGAGAGGCTTGGAAGAGTGATCTCTGATCCTTGCTCCCCAGGAAAAGAATTTGGAGGATCGCTCGAGTTGTTTGAGTTTTAAAGCGGGCGGGGGGAGTCACTTGTCCTCCAGGACAAATTGAATAAATCTGTTACATGACAAGTGTAATTAAAAACTGATCAATAAGCCGATTTCTCATTTTGGAATAAATCGTGTCTGTAGACGAAAACGAAATTTGAGGAATTAACTGTGTTAGGTTTGTGGCGTCAGATGCTCTCTTTCTTCATGGGCTGGAGTTTATCTGAGCTCATTGCCCTAGAAATTAACTTATCCAGCTACTTTTCCACCTTACTTTTATCTCAGGTAGCAAACTGTGTCATACCAGGACAGAATTGCAGAACAGAGACATGGAAGTAATTAATCTGTTTCTGAGAAATAAGGTAGATTATGCCCAGAACTCTCAGTTGCTGATTTAATATTTTAATGGCACAGTTCACCCCTTGACATTTCAGGTTACATTAAGCTAGATTAAGTTTTCATTTATTTTTGTTTAGCATAATAGATGAGCCATGGTTTGGCGCATTACATGTGATCCTACCATCATGGCTTTGTTAATAGACTGTGGTCCATTGGGGTGAATCTAGCCATATTTTTGCTATTTTTTGTGACTTTGGGTTTTTTTTTTTAAAGAAAGGTGAATGTATTTCAATTTCTAGATGGATAATTGAAGCTGAAAGGCACCTCACGGGTGGGGCCCGCATATGTCAGAAAGATACTAGGTTAGCAAGAGCTGATCTAGGAAATTATTTGCCTTAGAAGACAGCATAGGCAGTGTTTCTCAACCTTGGGAACTTTAAGATATGTGGGCTTCAACTCCCAGAATTCCCCAGCCAGCATGGATGGTGTTGATAAAGACAGTGTGCCATAGTGGAAGAAATTCAAGCACATCCTCCTTGTCTTAGAGTCCTTTTCTTCACATCCAGGGTTGTCACAAGTACAAAGCAAAGAGAATCTTAGGTACTGCTCTGAATTTATTTGAGGAAGGCAGGACAGAGATTTAAAAGAAATTGTTAAATCTCCTCTGGAAACACACGCATTTAGTTTTCTATTCATTTTAACTTCTTCAGCCTTCTGGCTCAGCTTTGGACGTCCATTTTTGTTTCTTTTTCTTCCTGTCCAGAACTTCAGGGCTGCTGTTAATTGCTTCCTTCTTTCATTCCCCCTTTTCTTAAGAAAGCAGTGGTAGATTGGTATTGTCAGAACCTACATGACCCAACTGTTGTTGTTTTCCATTGTATTGCATTCGTTGGGAGTTGGATTGATTTGTTTCTGCCACTGGTAACTAAGGAGGCGGGGGTGGCTGTTAATGGTTGTAAGGGGAGTTGGGAAGCAGCTTAACCATATATGGGCAATTTAGACGGGCTTGATTGCCTGCCAGGCAGCTGGGGCCCAAAGAACCAGGAAGAAGCTCGGGGAGGAAGGAGAGAGGTCAACAATAGGTGAAGAGGAGTCACGACGCCAGGCAATAAGGGGAGGGGGGATAATTAGAGGGAGGTTTACCCAAGGCGTTAGTTTTAGCAACGTTCTGTTTACAAGCTACATGTACCCCTTAATAAAGAAGTATTTTTCTGAACCAAGCCTGGTTGCGTGAGAGTGCTTCAGAACTGAGAGTTGGACATCGTGGACTTGACAGGTATATCATGCCGAGACATAATATAGTTTGGGTTTGGATTTGAATCATGTATCAATTCAGCCGTAATGGTGTTTATAAGTCACATAATATAGGTAGTCCTCACTTAATGACCACAATAGGGACCAAAAAATTGTTAAGCAGGGTGGTTAGTATGTAAATTGGACCCAATTTTATGACCTTTTTTGTGGCAGTCGTTAAGCAAATCACTGTGGTCGTTAAGTGAATCATGCAGTTCCCCGTTGATTTTGCTTGCCAGAAATTGGCTGGGAAGATTGCAAATGGCGAACACGTGACCCTGGGTCGCTGCAACTGTTATAAGTTGACCGGGGGTTGCTGGGACGGTCGTACCTTCAGGCACCGGTTGTAAGTCACTTTTTCTAGTGTTGTTTTAACTTCGAACGGTCACTAAATGAATGGTTGTTAAGTGAGGACTATCTGCGTGGCTTAGTGCAACCTTCTTTAGCCTGGGGAATCTCCAGATCAGTGGACATCTAAAATTCCCCAATTAGCATGGCTGTTGCTGAGAATTCTGGGAGTTGAAGTCCACATACTGGAAGATGCCCAGCTCGGGGAAGATTGGCTTAATGTAAATGCAACCATTCACTTTTTCTTCCCCACCCCTACCCCGGTGAGTAGCTATGTTTTTACTTTTGGCCTCTTTCATTTGGCATTTTGTGATAGCAAACTCACTCTTCGCCCTTGCTGCCTGCAGCGTGAAAATCACGTCTGAAGATAAAGCTCCACTGTTGCCTGAAATCATCTTTAGTGAGCCTCAGGGAACTGGTCCTTCAGGAACTACTCAGAAATCTGGTGAGTCTTTTCCAGTAAGACACGTTGGCACTTCATTCCTGGCATGAAATATCTTCCATTAAACAGTAACCTGTGTTGACTAGCTATGCATTTTCATTCCCCTCCTCCCCCAAATAACTATGGGCTTAAGCCCCAAATCCTCCTAATGGTAATCTGTGTATTAATTCAGGCTAGCCAGGGTAGCTAAATGGGGTACATGGACAGCCTCCCTCTCAAGGCCAGTTGTGACAGAATAAGTGAAAGGAGGACAGCTGTTACCTTTGAGTCCTGCTCGTGCATTTCTGATTGGCCACCATTGGAAAACTGGGAATTGGATTCAATCAGTCAGCCTTTGACTTCTTGGACTGCAGTAGGGACCCTGGGAGTTCTAGTGTACCATACCTGGTGGACCTGATCCAACAGGGCCTTTATTATCCTAGTTACCAGAGGGGGACAGATGGAGAAGACCCTTCAGTTGGTTTTGGACATTTCCAAGGTAGACCTCAAGCTGCTAGAGCAAGCATGAAAAAAGTCAGGAACTGTCACATCTCTTCTTTCTGTCTTCTCCTGTTCGAGGTTGGCAGCCATCAAGTGACACTAGTTCTTTTAATGCTACTGCGAAATGACATTGTATTTTTGCCAGACCACGTTCATAGATTTTTCAGCCGGTATATTCATCATCCTTCTGATCTACATTTCCTTTGAATCTCTCCTTGTATAATTAATTGACCTCTCTGCTGTTTCTTGTTGGGTATCGTGTGCCCTAAATATTCCAGTTTCCTTTTTTGGGTGGTACGCTGGAGGCATTTTTCCCGAGGCTCTCAAAATCTGAACTGATGGCTCTGCACATTTTAAAGGAAATTTGCCTTCTCTAACACCAGTCCCAGAGAATTCAGAGAAGTCAGAAAATAACGCAGAAGCTCCTTCCACATTTTCCTGATCGCCATCTGCTCCACACAGAAACCAGAGAAGTGTCTTCACTCTCCAAGACTCCTTGGTTTTTGTAAAGGAGTCTGCTACCGTGTCCCAAAAAGTTAATAAGCAGAGGTGTGCATTTGTTCTTGGGCAGAAATGTGGCTATGTTGAGACTTAGATGGATATCAAAGACTGTAAGTGAATGAAAACATTAATACAAAACTGAAGGTCATGCAGCTGGTGTCCTTCTGAAAACCATACAGGCCTGTTGGACCATCCAAAAGATGCATTTTTTCATTGCTTGAATTGTGTTTGACTTCACTTTTCTCTGTGTGTCTTACCTTTTAGAACCAAAGCAGTCACTCAAGCAAAATACGACGGAAGTCCAGGTGAGAAACAACTGGAATTTCAAACCTGTTGAAAGGAAGATGTTATTTCCTTCCCCCATGATGTATGTGTGATGCTCAACATTCCCAATTTTAGGAGCTCTGTAGTAAGAGCATTACGTGGCCCAGTTCACAGTTTGTTCCCCAATCTAGGCACCCCTAAATGTATTCCATAATGCCCCAGTGGGTGAGGTGTTGGGTGTGCTGATGAGAACAAGTAGAGTGCTTATTCCTCAGATCTCCAGATGGGAGAAGGCTGCATTAAGCCAACCAGGTTGGTTAACACAAATGTTGCTCTGTTATTCTCTCTGTTCCAGAGAGGTTTTTTTTAACAACAGTAGCTCTTTCCTGTGGCTTAGTGCAGTGTTTCTCAACCTGGGCAGCTTGAAGATATGTGGCTGCCTGGGAAATTCTGGAAGTTGAAGTTCACACATCTTCAAGCTGCCAAGGTTGAGAGACACTGGTTTAATGCATCATGCAAACCTGGAACAACCATCATTTCTGATTAGCATGTTATAGAGTTGGAAACTAACCCTTAGACATTTGATATCAGGTAATTCTGGAAAAGATTGTTTACATGGGAAAAGGCAGTTAAAGAGTCCTTTATCAAATCTTCAACCTTCTCAGTTGTTTTGGCCTTGTGTGAACCTAGATCTTGTGATTTGTTCAAGTGTGGTTTAGAACATGGGAATTTAGTCTATTTTAGGACCCGGGATTAACACTAAACCATCATTGTTCAAAAGCTCCCACATCCCTTTAGAGTTCTTTGTCCCAAGGATAGGAGAGTAGCTGCTGTGATTCAAAAGCTTGATCATTTAGGCCTGGGTATATCTTTCCTACAGATACATTGGTTCTACAGCTCCAAGAATTCCCATGGAGGGTACCACCAAGTTGGGGAAGGCTGCTCAGTTTAAAATTCCTTTCTGTTTTCTTCTTGGTTTTTTAGTTCACTGCCTGCCCCCCCCCCCCCAATTGCTGGCAGTTTGTTGTCACTTTGCAGACAAAGTTTCCAAGGATTAAACTGGGTTATCCTTGTTCAACCTAGTTGGTGCCTGCTCTTTTGTCTGGGGAAGTGGGCAAGTGGATCTCTTGCTTTGTAGAAGACATTCTTCTGTGAGCTTCTCTACTGTTGTCCCATTGCCTAGGATTGCATAAATGGAAGGGACCTCCAAGGTCCCCCTGGTTCAACCTTCTGCAACATGTAGAAAAATCAAGGAAATCATCCTTGATTTCCCCAGCCTCTTTCTAAGAACCTCCAGAGGTGGAGGACCCACCACCTCCAGAGGTCTCTTCTAGTGTTGTACAGATCTTGCCTATAAGGAAGTTTTGCCTTATGACAGTGTTGTCCAAACTTGGCCACTTTAAGATGAGTGGACTTCAACTCCCAGAATTCCCAGCCAGCCATGCTGGCTGGGAATTATGGGAGTTGAAGTCCACTCATCTTAAAGTGGCCAAGTTTGGACAACACTGCCTTATGAGATCTAGGTGGTGGCAACTTAACACCTGTTGCTTCTGGTCCTAGTTGACGTGGCCGTAAAGCTTCATTTTTTTTTCCTGCAGAAGCCTGAGCGAACACACCCAATCCAAAGTGGGAACCATAGCTTTTCATTCCAGGTAGGTAGTTTTGCTCCTTACGATTCCTAACTGAAACCTCAGCAGGTCTTGGCTGTGCTTGAAACGGGCAATGTGCGCACCCCACCCCTCCAGGGGGTTGAACTGCAACCATTTCCTAAAAGAGGAACGTGAAATCAGCTTTAAATTTTTCCCTGCCCTGTTTGCACAAGGCTGGTACTGGCTTGGATGCTGAAAAACAAAGTCAGCTGTGGGCTGCAAAAGGATTCTCTGACTTGGTTGTCTTTTAAATCATCTTCCTGCGCTTTGCCATTTGGCCCTGCCCATATGATTTGATGGATTCCCACTTCTTTTTGCCTTTGATTTTGCTATAATTCTTGGATTGTAGTGTGATGATTGGATTTTTTTTCCTTTTACTGTGCAGAGCGGAGAACACCTGTCCCTTTTGGTGTTTCTTGCTCAGCAGAAATCTTTGTTTTATCAGATGCAGGAGGATCCAATGACCTTTTATCTGCTTTGTGTTGCAATGCTTATATTATATAGGAATTTTATGGGTCGTGTTCATTTGCCTTTCTGGCTGTTGCTAAACACTAGAAGGGCAAGACATGAATGTTCAATTGAACAAGACACTCAGTGAACATATGCACATGTTTTCAATCGTGTCTGCCACTCCTTATAAGAATTTCATCATGAAATGGAGATCAGCGACGCTACCCGGGCACACCTAGCCTTTTATAGTTCTCATTCTGCTGTAGAAGTGGAATGGAGACCGCCCTTGCAATAAGTGAAATATTTTAGAGGTGAATAAAAAATGCCATTCTGTGGATTTATTTTCTATACTGCTGTACGCTGCCCAGAGTCCTCTGAGTTTGGGGCAGATGATAAACATAGTAAGTAAAATATCTTAACTTAGGGACTGTGAAAACACTGGTCAAAGTCATCTGTTCTTTCTCCGTGTGTTTTTTAGTTCAGCATCAGTTCGGAGAAACAAGAAGGAATTTATAGCCTCTATTTCTACAAATGCCTGCTAGGAAAACTGCTGAATGAACAAGTCCCCTTTAGCCTGGACGTAAGTTGGTTCTCTCATCTTTTCCTTCTAAGGATCAGCAACCCAGGTACCCATGGGTGTTTTGTTACCCCCTGATGAACCCCCTAATCAAAAATTAATTCAGTTTTTAACACCATGGCTGGAATCTTCATCGGTTGCCCAACCTTGTGAGGACTCCATCCTTTGGAGTCATTTCTTTTGACATCTATCAAAGTTGAAGTGGCACCTAAAAACCATGCCAGCTCCTTTGCTAAGCTCCGAGAAGCAATTTGTTTGCAGATCCTTCAGTGGGAATATTTTGGGCAGAAGACCTTGAACGTTTGCAGGAATGTGAACAAAAATACATAAGTCCCCACTTATTCCAAGTGCAATGAAGGCTGAACTGGCCATAGGTGGGATTGCAGGAGGGGTGGGTGGAAGACCAGCTCGCAAACTGTTCCAAACCAGTTTCAAGTACACAACAAATTACAAAGGTGGCAATAAGTGAAGGTATGTTAAAAGTGCATACCAGTGAACTTTGTAGAGATGGAGAGTATTAAATTTCTCCAAGTTTTATACAGGTAGTTCCCGGGTTAGGAATGCCCAGTTTATGGACAACCCATAGTTAAGAACAGAGCCTATTGTAGCAAAATTCAAGTTAAATACACAATGATTTGAGTTAAATACACAATGGTTCAAGTTCATTACACAAAACTATTTATACAGTACAGTATTATACAATAATACTGTTCCGGCTTACATACAAATTTGACTTAAGGACAGACCTTGGGAATGGAATTGGTTCTTAAACTGGGGACTACTTTACTAAAAGTGGGGTTAACAACAAATAAATGGAGAAGAATAATCTACATACAAATAACTGAGGAAGGTATAATGGGCTTTTTTTCAGATTTCTACTTGGTTCATTAAAGATGAGAGTTTCGAGTTGAAACATGACTGGCCAAGAACATCTGTCTTGGCAAAAATTTGTTTGCAGTGATTTGTAGGTAGATTTCTCTCCTCCAGGTCTTTGTTATATTTTAGTGATTTTTGTGGTGAGGCATTTGTTAATTGTAATAAATCAGTGTGTGCAGTTTGCTAATTGGTTAGAATTAAATCATGATCACTTGTTTTGGGCTCTGCCTGAAGTTAGTGAGCTGAAAAAGCAAATAAAGCCAGCTTGGCATTCTCTGTCAGTTAATTTAGTTTGCTAGATTAGTCAAAACAGCCTCAGCGCCAACTTTCATTATGTCACAGCTAGAAAGATATTGGGGCTGTGTGGGTGATACCTGGTGAATTCTCACAAGCCAGAGGAACTGCTTTTGAAAAATGTAGTTTTCTGGTACAGGTAGTCCTTGACTTATGACTACAGTTGGGACCAGAACTTCTGTCATTAAGTAATGCAGTAGTTAAGTGAGTTGTGCCCAATTTTACGACCTTTTTGCTATGGTCGTTAAGTGAATCACCAAGGCCGTTAACCAAATCCACCTTCCTCCATTGACATTGCTTGTTGGAAGCCCCTCGAGAAGGTCGCAAATGGTGATCACATGACCATAGGGATGCAAGGACCAGTCACAAGTCACTTTTTTCAGCACCATCATAACTTTGAATGGTCATTAAACAAATGGGCATAAGTCAAGGACTACATATAGTCAAAAAATAAAGACTAAATCTTTTATGCTTAAGGTCCTCACCTGTCTATGCGGCAAGCATCATCAGTGGAAATACAATGTTGAGAACATGGGAAATGATAGTTCTGCTCTGTGCTGCACTGGTCAGACCACACTTGGAATGCTCTGCCCAGTTCTGATGGCCACACTACAAGAAGAATGCTGAGGAGTTGGAAAAGTGCAGAGAGGAGCAATAAAGATCGTGAAAAGCTTAGAGGGTAAATTCTATGAAGAACGGTTAAAAGAACTGGGTTCATTTAGCCTAAAGAAGAGAAGGCTAAGGGGAGACAGGAGAGCAGTCTTGCAATACTTGAAGGGCTGCCATAGGGAAGAGGGTGTGGACTTGTTCTCTGCAGCTCCCAAGAGTAGAACAAGGACCAGTGAGTGGAAACATTACAGAGGGAGATCCAGAGTCAAAATAAGGAGGAATTTCCTGACCGGGAGAGAGATTAAAGAGCAGACCGGCCTCCTAGAGTCATGGGGGCTCCATCATTGGAGGGTTTCAAGCAGAGGTTGGACAGCCATTGGTCTGGGATGGTAGGAAGGTATCTGCCCTGGGCAGGGGTGGACTAGAAGACCTTCAAAGTCCCTCCAATTCTATGATTCTGTGACATTTCTAGAGCAAGTCCCATTTCATGATTGCCAACCTGAGTTACTTGATACAAAATTCTAACTTCCTTGATACCAACAAGTATGCACTGCTTTGTGGTACAGCTGTATGTATATTTTCCATATTGCGCATTAAAAAAAACTTAATCTGGTCTTCCTGCCATGGGACCGTCAGCTACTAACAATGAAAAACAGAAGCATTAAATAATATAATTTAAGTAGCAATCCAAACACAGAGGACCAGCTTGCAGATGGTTGAATCCTGAACCATGCAACCTCCGTCAGCATCGTTGAAGACTTTGTGGAATAACATGGCTGCTTTAATCCCCTGCAAGCTGAAGCCATTGTTTTTCTCTTCTCTCTCAAACTCCAAAAATTGCAAAAAGAAAAAAAGAAAAAAAAAGAATCCCAAATGTTGATCCTGCACATTTTGGGGAAGTTTCAAGGGCTGTGAAAGGAATATTTCTGCACTGTGCAGTTTTCCAGTTTACCAGCTATTGCTCAGTGAATGTCTTTTCATTCATATTTTCTTGAAAAAGGAATATGGAGATTACAGCTCTCTGCTCAGGGAAGGGTGTTTTTCTGCTCTTGAAGGAACGTATCTGGCTTTGAAAAGTCCCCCAGGGTTCCCACCCTCAGCATAACAGGTGCATTATGTCCTCGCCTTTTGCTGGATCTTCCAAACCGGCATCCTTTGTTGTAACCCCTGTTCTGCTTCCAGATATCCATCACGGAGCGGAATCCAAACAGCTACCTCTCAGCTGGAGAAATCCCACTTCCCAAGCTGTACATTTCCATGGCATTTTTCTTCTTCGTCTCTGGGGTCGTGTGGATCCACACGCTTCGGAAGCGCAGGTAAATGGGTGAACCAGTAAATCTTGTACTTAAATCTTCTGCTCTTATTCCTAGAATTTCTAGAGAGAGAACTCTAGGAATAACAGCAGAAGATTTAAGCACAACCTGGCCAGAATCTAACAGCCTTAAATTATATTTAAAACCCCCAGGGGATAAATCTTCCATCTCTTTTTGCTGCTGTTGCATAATAGCGAATGTCTTGCCATTTGTTCCCCAGCCTCAGATGTGGAATAAGTTGGCTCGGTTGTTCTTAAACTTGATAAGCTGTTTAACATTCTGAATAAACATTCTGTCTAAAATTAGAACAACAGGGGCTGTGACTTTAACAAAAGTCTGCCTTTATCTTATACCTTGTGCATAAATGATTAAACAGGTTTAAAAAAAAACAAAACCCCAAATGTGTTTATTGACTTTCACTTGTCAATTTTGTGTTACAGGGCTGATGTTTTTAAGATCCATTGGCTGATGGCTTCTCTTCCTTTCACCAAATCCCTTTCTTTAGTCTTCCATGCGGTAAGTTATCTCTTGATTCATTTGCTTCTGGGCTGCAAGGAGAAAGAGTTTGACCATCACAGAGGTCAAGGCAAACAGACGGGTATCAGAATTTAGAAGCTCTTTCCTAGCCAGATGAGACCATTCTTCTACTCTGCAACCGAAAAGGGAGAACTTTAATCTGATGCGGTGGGTCCAGCCCCCTGGTAACTTTGCTACTGCAACTCTCAAAGCCAGTTATTTCTTGTGGCTGAGAATTCTGGGAATGGATCTCCAGGATATCTAGAGGCACCAGGCTGAGGACACCTGGCTAGAAGTTTCAGGAATAATTCACTGAAGGAAGAATGTTCCTCCTCGCTTACAGTTAAACAAGCATCTGCAGAGCAGACTTCTCCAATCAGGTGCCCTCCAGATGGGTGCCCTTTAACTCCCAGAATCCTCAGCATTGGCCATAATGGTTACAGAATTCTAGGGGTTGATGTCCGTCCATCAGGAGTGTCTGTCTGGCTCCAGTAGAGGTACAGGTGGCCCCCAGGTGACACCCTCCTATTTGTCAAGGCAGATGTAATGGAACAAAGGGGGTGGGGGTGATGTGAGGGACTGCAGTAGCGCAGCAGGTTCTCAGGAAGGAGGGAGCACATTCCAGGAATGGGGGAGAGACAAGAGACAATACAGTCCAGAGCAGGAGCGTGGGAAGAGGAAGAGATTTACGACAGTCACTCCCTAGAATCTCCCAGGGTGTATCTACTAGGTTAGAGTAGTACAGATTTAGTCTGGCAAGATTCTGTCTTTATGGTGTAAGCATTAAAAGAACTGAACTAGGTTGGACTGTTTCCCTGTTTTTCTTGGGCTGGGCCTGACAGCAAGTTGCTTCTTAGTTTCTTTAACTGGAACCCATTTCAGTTGCTTTATTTAGTAGCAACACGTTTTACACTAAAACCTTGACTCTCCAGACTTCCATTGTGCAGACTTTGGATGCAAGAAACAACATTTTACTTTGGAATTCATCCCCCCAAACAATGGACAATATTTCTGAAGCAGTCTGGACAATCGACATCATTTGTAAAATTACATACTTGACATTTTTATATCTTTTGGGTCAGCTTACATAAATGATGCTAACTGCATACATTTGGATTTAGCAGACATTTAGATTTAATGGACATTTGGATTTAACGGACACCCCTTTTTCCACAAATCGTCCACTAAATCAAAGCTTATTGGATTTTATTTACATTTTGTTACTTTGTTTCTGCTTTTTAGAATCTATTAGAATGGAAGGCTATTTTAAGAAAGCTTAACAGGAATACTTAAAAAGTTTAGTAGCTGAATACCAAGCTTTGCACTGACTGCTGCTGCTTTTTTTCTCCAGATCGATTACCACTATATCTCCACACAGGGCTATCCCATTGAGGGCTGGGCTGTTGTCTATTATATCACACACCTGTAAGTCTCTAGACTGTGGCTGTAAATTTATACCTATCTAGTAGGGGTTAGTGGCAACCATGACATCTGAGACAGCATTGGCAGGACAACCCCATCTCTCCAGTTAAATAAAAGCTTGCGTTTTTAAAATGCTTTGCTCTTGCATGAGATTCCAGCATCAAGATTGCCAAAATCTTACGACGCTATGGTCAGTTGGAAAGGCAGCCCTTGACAAGGTTGTGGACATCTGTTGTGAAGTTGTTTCGTTCATTAGACTGGGACTTCTGCTTTCATTCAGGACCCCTAGGCAGAATACATAGCTCTCTCTTCTCCTGGGTCTTTCACAACAAGCCTTGAAGGTAGGCTGGGCCAAGAGAGAAAGAGCGACTGGTCCAAAGTGACCCAGGGAACTTCTCCGGCAGATGTTGAACTTCTACCTGGTTTTCCTCATTTCTAGTCCAACGTGGACTTTTTTATAAACCAGGAGTTCAGAAGCGCTCTGCGCAAAGCATCGAGCCATCGTTCCTGCCCCAGAGCAGTATGTAAGATTTCTTTAAAGTATTTTTTTATTTTGCTTTCGAGCTGTATTCTCTGCCCCTTGGAGATGATTGTCACTCAGGAATTACCAATTCTGGTGCTAAAACCTTTGAAGCATTTTCATGTTATTACTGCTTTGAATTGCGTAACTATGTCTGCGCTGTGTGTGTGTTTTTAACCAGATTAAAAGGCGCTCTGCTGTTCATCACCATTGCTCTCATTGGCACAGGCTGGGCCTTTATTAAACATATCCTCTCCGATAAGGACAAGAAGATTTTCATGATCGTAATCCCATTGCAGGTGAGGTGGGCCAGCTTTCTGCAGGAAATGTGTTCTTCCTCTGCCAGGTTTGCTTAACTTAAAATTACTCTCCCAATTCATGCACGGCTTTTGTTCCAGGACATCATTCTCTTCTGCAACTCTGAATGTGCAGAATGCAGCAACCCCTTAATGTATTGCAACTGGGAAGGCCCAAAACATTTCAAAACTGAACCACTTCAAACTGTTGCGTTTTGAGCTCTACCCCCTTGCTTTGAATGCAAAACAGCCCTTTGGATCATTCTGGAAATGTGCTAAAGTCAAATCAGAGCACTTCAAACTCAGAGCAGGGCTGTTCTGCCCACAAAACCCTTCTGGAAAGGTTCGAGTAGGCCATCTCAGGGCAAAACACTTGTATTGTGCTCCAACAGTTCTTTTAACACAGGCCATTTTGAAGTTGATTCAGTTCAAATTCAAAATATCTGGGAGTCCCTGATTGCCATAATCCATAATAGTGGGTGGGTGTTAGACAAAGCATATCCATGGAGGATTTTATCAAGAGATAGCACTGGGATAAAGTGGTTTCTGGTCTGTACCCTCCCTAGTTTCTTGGGTGGTAAAGGAGACCGGGGCGGGGGGGATTTCAGACTTGCAAGATTGATGTCAGGTAGACCAGATAGGAAACACAACCAGATGAGCTAATTCTACTTTATTGTAGAATAAAGTGTGACATTGACAGAATCTTGCAAGTGTGAAAGTACAATTATCCCACTGTTTCCTTTATAGCCCAAGAAACTAGGGAGGGTCCCTTCTGAGCCTTTTTCTCTTCCCGTTATGCAGCTGAGGGCTAAGCTCTCTCTTATCTAACTGTTTCCTAGGCAGCAGCTCTTCACCCCATCTCCCAAGGTCTTTTCCACATACCATGTGCAGAATGTCAAATTCTTGCTGTTTCCCTTTCTCAGGTCTTGGCAAATGTTGCTTATATCATCATTGAATCTACAGAAGAAGGCACGACAGAATACGGGCTGTGGAAGGAGATTCTTTTCTTGGTAGATCTGCTCTGCTGCGGAGCCATCCTGTTCCCCGTTGTATGGTGAGTTTTGCAAGAATGAGGGCCATTGTTGGTGGGGATATGCAAACTTCCTAAAACAAGGTTTCTTATGGGTGTGGATGGAGGGCAGGACACGGGGTTCTAACTCCCTTCAGGGGCAGCTCTACTGGCCCTCTCTAATGGAAGGAGCTGTATTACAAAGCCAAAAGAGAAAAGCAACTTGGCTTTGTTGACCCAGCCTCCAGAGATCAGGTTTCAGCTGCTTGGCTGTGCTTGCTGGGGATGATGGTTGTAGTAATCTGGCTGACTGACAGGTGCTTCTTGGGAAAGGATGGCCCCCTCATCTTTCCAAACTTCATTCTTGATGGCATCTGCAACTTTCATTGTTCAGGAGGAAGCCACTGGGGTTCTCTCCTTCTCCTCTGCCTCCACACAAGATAGATTTTCTGTAAAACTAGAGAAGTCCCCCACCCCCAGAAGAGAGTGTGGAAGTTGTGTAACACCTTGTACATGGGGCATGCCGTAATATAACTCTGAGAGCTTAAGGGAAGGTTAACTGTGTATATCATTCTGATAAATGCCATATGTCTCTTCCTGCAACACCACTGAGTGCTAGAATAAAAGTGCTCCATAACTTCAATTCTTGGTGGAGGGTTTGAACCCCACAGAATAACATGTGGTCACCTACATCTGAATCCTCTATCTTCCCATCTTGATTGAGAAAGGGGGAGGTCCTCTGATCTCCACAAGCTTCAACAAGAGCTATAATGATTTGGGAGCCATTGTGATAGGTCTTCCCTGCCGAGGCAAATAGACTGGTTACTTTGAAGTATCTACTTTGAAGTATCTACTTTGAAGTATCTCATGTTCTGATGAACACGAATATCAGAACATCAGAACATATTCTGATGAACAGGTTGATGAAAGTATCTACTTTGAAGTATCTCATGTTCTAATGAACATGGACATCAGAACATGTTCTGATGATCATGAACATGAAAGTATCTACTTTGAAGTATCATGTTCTGATGAACTCTAGAGCATGTATTGACAAATGGCCAGCCCTCCCCTCCATATATCATAAGAGAGAGAACAACAAACCAGATTAAACCCCAAAGATCTGGAGGCCTTCTAGGCAGGTCTGTTGCATTTTTCTAGGCAAGAGCTGGCTTGAAGATACTGCATAGTAATCTGTCATTAATTCATTGGTCATTCTCTCTCCTAGGTCAATACGACACTTACAGGAAGCTTCTGCAACTGATGGGAAAGGCAAGTCATTGATCCCAAATTGGGCTGTTCAGGTATTCTTACTTGTGGTTTCGCTAGACTTCTCCAGCCTTGGCTCCTAGCTCCACAGCCCGAGGTTCCAACCAGCTTTCTTACTGCCACTATTAACTTATGTATTTCTCCATTGGCTTTGTTAAAAAATATTGAGCTACTCCCTGTCCATGAGCTACTGTCCAGCTACTTTCAAGGCTCTGGAGAGGGTCCCTGGTCAAAGCCTTTTGCAAGAACTGAAGGATTTGAATGACTTTATTAATTTAGGCTCAAAGACTCCCCAAAAAACAGCAGGGTTATACACAATAAAATAAATAACAGAGGAAGATTGGTGATGGTAATTTGAAACTATTCAAACAGTCCCCACAGAAGGAAGGGTAAGGCCCAGAACCTCCTAACTGCAATCAAGCAGAACTTTCTGACATCCCTGGAAACCTTCAGAGGCTGGCATGAGAGTAAGAAGTGGATGAGGATTTGAATGAGAACCTGAACAGTCAAGGGTCTAAGATGTCAGTGAGATGATCTGGTTTTGTCTGGGCTGAGTGTTTTCATGGGGAGACAGTGGGGAACAAAATAGAACCTAGTCTACAGATAGATGAGAAGAGAAGTCTAACTTCCACAACACATTTTTGTATGTTGTTATGAAATCCATGCATTGATTTGTCAGTTCTTTCACCCAATCCTGTAAGGTAGATAAGAAAGAGGGGAGGCCTGTGACTTTGTAAAGAATCAGAGAATCATGGAATTAGAAGGGGCTCCGTAAGCCACAGAAACCAAATTGAAGCATCACCGATGGAGAACTGTCCAGCCTCTGCTGAAGGGAAGGTGATCACCTTTCTGGCTTATAGGTTCCTTTGTTGAATTGCCTTTTCTGTTGGAAAGCCTCCTGCATCTTTCCAAAAGAAGCTTGGCTGGAATCCAGCCCTTCTCCTTAGCGTGGGGGCAAAACTGAAAACCAGAAGTGAATACATACCTGTTTTCCCTCCCTACACCCTATATTGATGTCCAAACTGGAAACCTGTCTACTTTTCAAAAGCCTGGTTTTGTTTTCTGTTGTACTATTGGGTGACATTGGAGTCCTGGACAAGTCCCTTATCACTCAGTCAAGGCTCTTCTTTCTGTTTATTTCAAGTCTGGTTCTCTTCTATCTGCTGAGTCAGTGCCTTTTTCGGGAACAAAGAAAGAATCAGGAAGACCTTGTTGAGAGATGCAGTTCCTGGAGGTGCTACTGAATAAATTCAGCAATTAGTCAGATGCTGAGGGTTCTGGAAACAGTGATGGATAATTGAAAGGGACTTGGCATATGCTTTTCCTGGAAAAGTCTAGTAGGGAGATTTTGCTGGTCAGTGACCATAATAAAGATTATCTCTCTAGTGAGGAGGTAAGCTGGGCGTTTTCAGATCTGGAAAGCTGTCCTGTTGAAGGAGAAGGCAACTTGTGTTTGGCCTGAAGAGTTAAAGCAAGAACCAATGGTCCAAACTCCCAAATCATCTAAGTATTATAAAATAACACCCATATTTTCTGATTGTTGGCTGCATTTAGCTAAGCATATGGGACTTATAGTCTCCAGTATCTCACAAAACATCAGGTTGCCTACCTCATTCTTAGCTTTGATGAAATCTCCATGTTTAAGAGCAGGATGTGCTTCCTAGAAGCATCTGGGTGACCACTACTGGATAAACAGTAACCAGAGTAGATTGGTCCAGTTTTTTGAACTTGGCTGCCCTCTAATTTTGATGGATTTGTGAACTTTGACTCATGAGAAGTTCTCCTGGGTATTATGAGTTTTGGAGGGCACCAGTTTGGGGAAAGGTTGCTACTCTGGGCTAGCAAAGCACAATTGAGTAGTTTGTAGCTAGCCAAGGAAGAAAACCTGGGGTCATAGAGTGAAGATGTCAGCTTGGTTTGTGGCAACTGTGGAAAAGCAAAAATGCCACTGCTGTAATTCCATTCTACAAATCTGTGGTATATCTGTATCTGGGTGTGCCTCAACATTTGAAAAAGAAGACAATAAGGCTGGAAGTAGTACAAAAGAGGATAACCAGAACAGTTAGGGTTCTCAACCTCCTTCGCTATGAAGAAAGGCTAGAATTTGAGACTCTTAGCTTAGAACAAAGGTAATTGAGTGAGGACATGGTTGAGGGGTATAAAATTAGGCATCGCCTAGGGAAAAAATGGACAAGGAGAATGTTTTCTCCTTTTCTTCCAACACTTGGACCAGGAGTCATCCAATGAAGCTGACTGGAAAGAGATTTAGATCAGACTTCTTCACACAGCACCAAATCAACCTGTGGAGTTCCTTTTCTCAAGATGCGGTGATGCCCATGAACTTGGATGGCTTTCGAGAGGGATGGGCTCAATTCGTAGAGGATGGGTCTATTGAGGGCTCCTGGTCTTGAAGATCGCATGTTAACTCTCGGTTGGGAGCAGCCTTCCTCCAAATCCCAGTTACAGAAGACCAACGGTGGAAGAGGAGAAGGTCTCCACCTTCTGTTTTAGAGCCCCACAAAGCATCTTGTTGGCCATGGTGGAAAACAAAACAAGCCTTAACCTGATCCAGCAGGGCTGTTCTTACTTTCTTGAGCGGGTGACCCCTAAATGTTTTTCAGTTCAGTAACTATTATCTACACCCCTTGATTGTCCTTCTTACACCTTCCCTTTTATGTGCAGGGTGTAAAGTGCACCCTGGGCTTGGAAGGAAGCCTTAATAAATGGAGCCCTGGCCCCACCATTTTGGATCAGCCCCTTGGGCCTCATCTTGTGACTCTGCTTTCCTGCCTGGCTCCCGTTTTCTAAGCATCTGCTTAGAAAATCCACAAAGCCTGAACACAATTGTAACTGAAACCTGATTAGGCCAAGCAGCAGTTCTGTGCGCTCCTCTCGCATTCCCAGCTCCGTGGGCGGCTGGTTAAAAGCTGTGCTCAGCCCAGCACATCTTGAAGCCAGCGTGGTGGTTGAACAATGTATGGCTTCCGTTTTTAATGCTCCCCGTTGCGGGGTGGGTATGGATGTATAAGGCTGGTTTCCCGAAGTGGCCTGTTCTCAGGGGCCAGCTTTGGCAAGCGTATCGCATGAATGTCTGGGGGAAAATCAGTGCAACTTTGTGAGTGTGGCAGGGGGAAGTTCATTAAACATCACCCTGGGAGTCTCTTCCCCCATCCTGCAGTCTGAAAATGACTCTGCCTTAGAGGTAACTATAAAACAGCTCTTCAGATGAGGCTCCGAAGATGCTCACTTGGCTACTTTGCAATCATCATTCTTGGATTATGGAAGCCAGGGGAGGCCGTTTGATTTGCTTCGCTTCTGAGAAACTGCCTCCCTCTCTTGAAATCCCAGCTTGGTTGGAACCACTTAGGCCTGTCTTTCGGGGACATCTGGAAATCCAACAGTTGGGTTTCCTGCAAACTTTGCTTGGAGGCGACAGCTTCTGAAAAACACCATCTCCATTTGGCCTTGAGAAAAATGCTTCGATCTCCTTTTCCTTCCCTGTCTTCTCTCTCTTAAAGGCATTTGGTCCAGTGGCCATTGTTCCTTCCTGCATTAGGCAGTTGTCTCCTTGTCTCCCCCCCACCCAAAGGAGAGAAGGAGTCACTTCCCAACCTTGGGGCTCAGCTCCAAAAGCTGCAAGGCTGGGGGGCAACTGTGATTTCCAAGAGCTTGAATTCAGGCAGGTTTTTCTGGATCACATCGGTCAGATCCTGGTTTCTTACACTAGCCAGGCACCAGAGGCTGCTGGGAGCCGGGGAGGCAGTGTGACCCAATGGGTACAAGGAGACCTGGGTTCAGTCCACCTTAGCTGTGGAAGGAGGTTATCTCTCTGCCCAACCTCCCTCGCAGAGCATAAATCTCTAAATAATAAATAATTTTCTAAAAAAATAAAATTAAAGTTTTAAATTAAAAATTTGAATTAAAAAATTTTAAATGAAAATTTAAATTAAATTAAAAATGTAAATTTGTTACATTAAAACTAAAAATTTAAAAAAGAAATAAAGCATAAATAACTAAAGCAAAACCAGGCAGGGCATCCAAACTAATTTTCTGTCCCCCGATACCCTGGGCTGCAGCGGCTAGCCAGCACCTTGCAGCCCCCTCCATTTGCCCATCCCCTCTTTAAATTAATTGAATCAGGGCAAAAATCGCCGAATAGGCTTTCCTCCTCCTCGGAAGGCAGGAGCAAGCCACGTGGGGCGCAGTTTCCCCCCAGGAGAATGACATCCTTCTGGGTTGCAGCTGCTGGAAGGGCTGGAGAGTTTCTGGCCCCGGCCGAGGGTTGCACCCGCTCCAGCCGTTCTTGCCAAAATGATGGCATCTGATTAACTTTTCCCAGGGTTGCACAGCTGCCGTGCCATCTGATCCAGCTGCCGCTTGTACCTCGCTGTGCGATCCTGGAAACGAGCAACTCCTTTACTGTATTGGGTTGTAGATGGCTATCGTGGTTGCGTTCTCTCTTTCCTGCATTGCATTAAAATATTGAGAGCTTTGGAGCAAAACAGAGGCCGCAAACCCTTCCCTGTCATTATTCGAGCCAGGGGTCTATTCAGCCTCCGGCAAAATTGGATGGTGCTTTGGCCAGAAACGAGCTGTAATTTCCCCAGTTGTGCCTCTCTTTTTCTCTGCTTTTCTTCTTTGGTTTTGTTTTTATGTTTGCATTTAATGCATTCTGAGCAAACCCCAAGAGACTGTGCCAGAGGGCAACGTGGGTTGTTTATGAACCCTTGCACAATTCAACTGCCGAATTTGTTTTTTTTCTCGGGGCAGGGAGGACGGATGAGAGATGAAACCAGGCTGTGCTTCAGGCTGTGTAAAACAGCCACAACAACAAAAATCCGGAGCCCAGTTCCCTTTGTCTGCGGGTTGCTTTACAGCTTATGGTTGTACATTAGCCTGCAGAACAGACACTTTGATTGAATTCGTTTAAAATATTTATTATTCAGTGAAAGGCTCCTCGGGGCAGCTTATGAAAAACGTGGCCAATAACATAAAAGAACCAGCTGGGGAAGGAGTACACAGGCCCAACGAAAGCTGCAGAAAATAATCAGGTGGGGCGATCAAACAGCCAGTGGTTGAAATTGGTCCGAACGGTGGCTGGAGGTTCCATCTGCCTTGTGCCGTAACGCAAAGCTGGGGCTCGGTTTGGAAAAAACAAGCTGTGCTTTTGGGGGATGGAGATGGTTGAGTTTTGGGGCAGCTCTGGAAAAGTTTTGCCCAGGCACTTGTCTCGGTAAGTCAGTGATAAGAGGGCCAGTTTGGCAGGGAATTGGGATAGACCCCAGCTGGAGGTGCTAAGTGCTGGTCAGGAAAAATGCAGGGGTGGGGTGGGGAGCAGATGGGATATGGGGCGTGTTCCCCTTATCCCCAACTTTGTTCTAGTCAGAGTAAGTGGGAGCCAGCCTGCCTGCCTGCCTGCCTTCTCCCTGTTTCCTCCCTCCCTCCCTCCCTCCTTCCTTTTTTCCTGTGCAGATATTAGCCTGGAGATTATTTGGTGGGGGGGGGAGAGAAAATAGATATTTTTTTCCCAGCTTAGTCCCCAAGAAAGCAGAGAGAGCACAGAGGGGGAAGGTTTCAAAGATGATGGATTGGGGTGGTGAGGTTGCTGATTCCATGCCTGCCTCCTGGGAATCGCCCATGGGTGTAATCCCGCTTGATATTGGCCAGGAAGGCTGGCTGTTGTAGCCTTGGTCCCCTGGAAGAGGGAGGAGAATCAGTTCCCCTTCCTCCCCCCCCCTTTTAAATCCCCCTCTCCTGTGAGACTTTGTTGGGGAGAGTCAGGCATCTGGGCAGGACCCCCTGGCCAAGCGGGAGCCGGCCCCGGGCACAAGAATCATCCGCCGTCTCCCTGTCTCCCTGCTTTATCTCATCATGACCCTTGAATCACGGGCCATTAATGTTCCCGAAATAAATCGCGGATGAAAATTGAACCCGTAGTTTTGTGAGTCATAAATGGACAGTGTGATGATCCCTCCCGACTTCTCTGCTCATCTCCCCCCTGCCATCTTCAATTTGCAGAGCAGAGAGAGGAAAATTCCCTTTCTTTAGTCAGCGCAATCTTAATTGATAAGCTGTCTGGGAAGGAGAAAAGGGAATCCTGCAGAATAATTGCCAACAAGCCACTTCCCCTCCACAGCCTTTTCCCCGCTCTGAAAGCCTTTTGTCTCAAATCACATTATCCATTTTGATTAAGAACATTCTGCCTGTCTTCCTCTCCCTTTGCCTTGTGCTTTCTCACCCAGCAGCTTGTTCGCAGCGATGGGACAGCCCTTCTCGGCAAAGGGGACTGAAGGACAAAATAGAGGTGTGGATCTCTGGATGGAGGGCAGACAGCAAGCCTTTCTTTCCTTCTTCTTTTTTTTAATATTTTTTATTAAAGAATTTTTAACGAGATAAAAACAATACACCTTTTAGAGAAGCAATAAAGAGAAAAGAAAAATAGTGAGCAGGTACGAAAGAAAATAGAAACAGAAGAGAAAAGATGATGAAGAAGCAGCTTCCGATCTTAACAGTGATTATAAATGCATTTATATTTTCTCCCCTCTCTCTCTAAGACTACATCATAATTCCCTTCTTTCTGTAGTCTACCCTTTCCAATCATCAAACCCATAAACCACAAGTTCATTTTTTTTCTTTCTTCAGCAAAAAGTCCATCAGGGGTTTCCAGTCACTAATAAATGAGGTTATTGTCCTTTCCCTAATCCGGCAAGTCAATTTTTGGCCATCTCTGCTAATTCTGTCATCTTCTCCCACCATTCCTCCATCGTGGGTATTTCGGAGTCTTTCCATTTTTGTGCATCTTCTAAGACTTTCTTTTCTTCTGAGGAAAGAACGTGATCAGAAAAATAACCCCCCGGGACTCTGTTTATCTGCTCTGCCATTCACACTGTCACAGGAGCCAGCAGCAGCTTCATTTCCCACAGTCCCCTGGGGGAATGCAGCACCGGGGATTCCAGGGGCATTGTGGGAAACTTAGAATGGCCATCTTCTGCCTCCAAGGAATTACGCCGTCGAGATGCTCAGCAGGGTGGATTTTCCCCACGGAGGCCTTTTTAGCTTAGGAACCATTTTGCAAATGAAAAGGTCTTTACTACTGAATTTGTGACTGGGAACAAGCATCCTGTCCTTGCTGTCTCCCATCAGTAAGTTGAAGTCCACATCTCTTAGAGTTGCCAAAGTTGAGAAACACTGGTCTGGTGTAAAACAAAAACCAAAAAAAGGGACAAACTTCCATGCTTTGAAATCCTTTCCCCTCATTTGTTTTACTGACTAACAGCAGCATCCTTCAGTTGGTTGATCAGTCTTCTGAAATAGCCATACAGTGCCATCTAACTCAAATCTAAATCTTACTTGATTCAACTGAACTTCAGGGAGGAGGGCATAAGATAATTTCCCCCAATTGCTGGTCCTCCAGCTGTGTTCGACTACAATCTTCATCATCCATATTAAGACTCTTATATGTGATTCACAAAGCTGGTAGCTCCTTCTAACGGTTGTCCAAATCTGCTGGACTACAATTCCTGCAAATACCCAGTGACCTAGGGCCTATGGTTTTACGACCAATACATCTAGGGTCTTCAACCTGGGGAAGGTTGGCATAACCTTTTAAGCTCCACCTGGCAAAAGAAGCCCAACCTCAAGAAGTCATTCCAGTTTCTCAACCATCACTTGCTTTGAGGATGCAATGCTGGCTGCTTCTTGACCTTGAGATATAAGAGACGCTGGCTGCATCCCATCAGCCTGCTGAGTCCTGGAGACTCCTCCACCATCACCCTTGAAACCATCCAGGTGTGGATTTCTGGGGAGGAAGAAAATTGGTGAACGTGAGACGTGGTCTGTCCTTCTAGCTCTGTGAGATGTGGGAGAGAAATCAGGATTATTTATAGCTGCACATCAAGGCCTTGAATTTCAACCCAAGAGGCCATTGTGCAAGACAACTAAGACCATCAGCACTGAGTGCAGATGTTTGAAGTTCTTGCCTCCTGATGTACCTTGGCCTCAGCTTGCTCCCGTACCTGTTTTATAACAATAATACCAATGTCCTTAAAGAGCCAGTTTGGTGCAATGGCAAAGGTGCCAGGCTAGAAATGGTGAGTTCTAGTCCTCCCTCAGCATGAAAGCCAATTGGGGGACTTTGGGTCAGTCACTCTTCCCCCCCAATTGCACCCAATGGAATAGAGACATTTTGGATGCTATGATTGCACCCTGCAAATACGGGAAGGAGCTGTTGTTCCATGAATCTGCCCTTGTAACACAGTGCAAGCGATCTCCCAAGGAATATGTGAAAAAAGAAGAAAGAAATAGGAGGAAAGAGTGCTGTGTATGCCCCCTTGGGCTCCTGAATTAAAAGTGGTCTATAAATCATCCCCATCAAGTTAGTATGATACTAATCTCGTCTCCATGGAGTATAACTGCGTATCATAGACAGAATATTGTACAGAGGTGAGCCTTGAAAAGGAGAAAAAAAAAAGTACAACCTCAAATGCAGACTGTAGTGATAAAAGTAGTAAAAATTTAGTAACCATCTCCAACCAGTCCCCCCCCCCGCAGTATGTTGGACTATAATCCCCATTATCCCTAGCCAGATGGGATAGGTAAGAGCTGTAGTCCAGCAGGTGGCAGGGGGGAAGGATGGGCTTAGAGACTCTGGAGAACCTTGGGCACGATTTCTCTATATATGCAGCATCTTTGGTCCCGTTACCAAAGTCTGTTGTCATTTTTCCAATTGCTTCTGCCTCTAACCTTCCAATTTTGTATGCTCTTTCTTACAGCTGCCATTAACTTAGCAAAGTTGAAGCTGTTCAGACACTATTATGTCATGGTAAGGAGCTGGGGAGGGTGGTGGGTGGTGTCCCCATTTTTGAAAGATGAAG
Source organism: Python bivittatus (assembly GCF_059951505.1). Lineage (NCBI taxonomy): Eukaryota > Metazoa > Chordata > Lepidosauria > Squamata > Pythonidae > Python > Python bivittatus. The sequence continues at coordinate 8,178,972 of NW_028277076.1, read as the reverse complement.
GAACAACACAGTCTCATCTTTAAATGGAAACCATCAACTCCCCCAGGGAATGTTTAAACAGTGGCATGTTTGTTAAAAACTGAAGACGTCCTGGTTCTCCAAAATTGTCCTTAGCTGGTCTAATAACAGGAGACAGTGGGGCGGAACAGCTTTCCATTTTGTCTCCCTTGGGGAATACTGACCACGTCCCAAATCAAGGAGGCACATTTTGTTTTCCTATGATATTTTGGCCACATTTCAAGGGGACGGCAGGAGAATTGTACTTTTAGACTTGCAAGATTCTGTTAATGTAGCTTTACGATAAAGTAGAATTAGCTTATCTGGTTGTATTTCCTGTCTGGTTTGCCTGGTAAGGCTGACATTAATCTTGCAAGTCTCAATGCAAGTACAAATTTCCCACTGTCTCCTTTACAGCCGGAGAAACTAGGGAGAGTCCCTTCTGAGCCTCTTGCCACTCCCACTATCCAACTGAGGGCTACGCTCCCTCTTATCTGACCGTTCCCCAGGCTGTATCTCTGGGCCCCATCTCCCAAGGTCTTTCCCACATACCTTTGCACCACCTCAGAAGGAAGGCTGGTCTGTGAACTCTGGGACGCTATGTTTGGGTAGGGTGGGAGATGATAGGAGGTCTATGCCCGTCTCTCTTCTCAACAGCTGAAATTTGGGGTGGAGCCTGACCACAGGTGGACTCAGAAGTTTTGGAACAGGCTGGTTCCAAGGTGACTTGGATTCTCTGGTGGGGACCAGACTCCATTCTCTCCTGTACTGCAGGCTTGGAGGATGTTTCCTGTTTTGGAACTAACTAACCCTTCCCTTCTCCTCCCTCCAGATCGTGTGTTACATTTACTTCACCCGAATCATTGCCATCCTCATCAAGATAGCAGTTCCATTCCAATGGAAGTGGCTTTACCAGGTACCTGCCCCTCCCTCCCTCCACGTTTCACTTGCAGGAGCCGCTAAAATGAACAAAAACATCTTTACATTCCCTAAAAGCTGCAGCTCCATCAAGCTCTGGGAGTTTGTCGCAGCGTTTCAAAACCCTTGCTGTCAAGGACGCTCGATTGTTTCCAGCAAAGTCCCTGAAATTGTATACGTGAAGAATTAAGCCACATTTCCTTGACTGATTTCTGAATCCAAAAAGGCACGATCTGCCCTTATCAAGAATGAAGGGAAGGTCAAGGAAAGTGTACGGCTCACTTTATTGCTTATGAAGCCTCTTTTTCCAGCCTGGGAAAACCTGTTGAAAAACATAAAAACTCTGATCTCATAAATAGACTTAGTTATGCGTCTGTTGATTGATGTCAGTTTAGAGTTGGGTTGGGTAACCTCTTCTTCTAAGAAGCCTTGGATTCTGGTTGCCATCACCGACAGCATAGTGAGGAATTACGAGCCTTGTAAGTTCAGCTGCATTTATCTATTTTGATTGATTGATTAATTGATTGATTGATTGATTGATCATACCGCCCACCTCACAAAAGAGTGGCTCTTTGAGGGCATTTGAAGGACCACATCTCATTTTAGGAGATCCTTATTTTGTTTTTGTTTTTTTATTGGTGAGCGCTATTCTAACCCTCTTTCCATCCTGTTGCCCTGGAGCCTGAAAGCCTGCTAAAACTCACATCCTTCTGCCTGTGGTTGTGCCATTTTCATTTCATTTATGGTCCTAGACCAAAATACAGAAATAAAAACACAAGTGTGGGGGGAGAATGTTTTGTTGTTGTTATTGTTTAAAAGCTGATTGAAACTAAAGGAAAAGATGGGAAGCCTTTAGGAATTTTTATCCCGGGCCAGAATATTTCTCTCGGTCAGAAGTTGGCTTCTGATCTTAAAGGCAGCAAAGCAGAAATTTATTTATTGATTTATTTATAAATCAAATTTATATGTCGCCCATCTCGCTGTATAAGTGATTCTAGGCGGCTCACAAATAAAAAATGATAAAAAAACCCAGTTTGGCCACTGCTAGAGATGTAAAGGTTGTAGTGATCCGCCAGTAGTAGTTGAAAATAAAAAAACTCCATATGTCCTGGGAAGTCCACTAAAAAAGGTACCTGTTCCTAATATCTCTGTAGAAGAGGCAGAATAAATAAAGCATGGCTTAGGGATTCCACTGCATTCGATCCTCATGGGTGCCGCGCTTTTGCATTTTGGTCCGTCCCTGGAACCAGCTCGACCCCAGAAATAAGACTCCCCGTAAAGGCCCTGAGAAATGCAAAGGAGCCCCAGCTTGGTAGAATTAAAAACAAACAAACAAAAAAGGAGCAAAACCCAGAAAATGGCAGAATTTTATTCCCCCTTATGCCAAAGTTTAACACTAAGTATATTTAGGCCTCCAGGCTTTAGAAAGGAAAATGGGAGTGTTGTTTTCGAATAGCAGCAAGAGGTTCGTAGTCTACTACGGCCGAACACGGTTGGGGCCAATTCAGCAAGGGCAGACGGGGTCTGTGGACAGCCGAGTCCTTCCAGGGCCATCTTCTCCAGATCTCCTCTCTTTCTGGTTGCAGCTGTTGGATGAAATGGCAACCTTGGTGTTCTTCGTCCTCACTGGCTATAAGTTCCGGCCGGCCTGCGACAACCCTTATCTGCAACTTTCTCAGGAAGACGACAGCTTCGACGTGGAATCTGTGTAAGGGCTCTTTTGAATTGTGTTCTTGGGTTGGGTGGATGGAGCAAGGCGCATGGGCCTGGGAGTTCTTACCTGGGCAGGTGGGGTCAATCCATACCATGTCAAGGGCCTGGTAGTAACCTGGTAGGCTGGGTTCCCGGTAGCCTGAGTTATTTCCAGCTGTCCCTTTCCCTGGTCCCAGGTCAAGGATCTCAGCCTTGTAGAATCTCTGGATCTTGTCAAAACCTATTGGTTGGGTTGGTCCAACACCTGAGACTAGGCTGAATTGGGTAGTCTATCTTGTAGTATGGAAACTGCTATGGAAAACTCAGCCATCTGCTGAGCAGGCCGTGCTTGGGAACCTGAATAATACGGTTTACTAGTTTGGACGTGGCTTATACGCTTTTGTTAACCTGGGTTTGGTCTGTTATGTGAACCTAACCTCAATGATTAGAAGCAACTACCTAGAAGTTATCAGAGAAAACACGGGGTGGACATTGAAAAACCTGATTCAAAACAATCTGTGATCTTGACTCCAACAGCATGGAATGAAAGTCAGCGGGATAAATGGGCTGGCACATCTTTTGCAGACTTCTGCTGTAAATAAATGGGATGGGGTTGCACAATATTCTGCCCACAGAAGCCTCCATAGCCAGAATTATGGTCAGGGTCTTGGGCATCTGTTGAAAACTGGAAGTGATTCTTTTCCAAGTGTGATTCTCACAGAATTCTCTTTAGCAAGATTTATTAAGTAAAAAAAGATGGGGTTTCAAGAATTCCGGCAACAGAACTGTTTCCCATCTACAATCAGTATCTCCTGAAGTACATTGGGGGGAATATTAATATTAAATATTATTAAATATTAAAAGCCGCCCAGAGTCACCCTCTGGGGAAGATGGGCGACATATAAATTTAATAATAAATAAAAATAAATAAAATAGTATTTATTACAATTTTCTTTTTTGCCCTGTGATCTAATCTTTTTTTCACTGATAATGAGGACCTTTCAAGGTAGCTGTTTATAAAGATTTCCTTTAATGTTTCCGATGTTATAATGTTTGTGTCGTTTTGTAAATCCCAGTATTAACTGATATCAAGAACAGGCTTGTATTTTTTTTCCCCTTCTGTTTAGAATCTTTAATCCCCTCTAAGTGTCCAGTTTCTAAAATCATAAAATAACTTATCTTTGTTATGACTTGCAATAGCCAGGACAGCCAAAATAAGTCTGTTTCCCATGAGAAGCTATTTATTTTTTATAGTTAATTCCAAAAACTTATAGTAAAAGTCAATATTCCAAATTTATCTGGACCCTTAATCCATTTATAACTTTCAGAGATCAAAAACTTATTTAGCTTTTTGCTGTTTATTTCAAATCCTTTAAGTTCTTAAGGTTATAATTCATTTTTCTTTGGTTCAGGGTTGAAGATAAAACTCCCCCAATGACTTTTCAAACTTGTCATCTCTAATAAATTTGTTTAATAGGCAGTTTCAAAAAGGGATCAGAAAGTGAGGTTTGCGAACTTAGTGTCCTTTAAACAGCTCTGCTGCGGTCACCTCGCAAGCAGCAGCTGTCCGAAGCATGTGTGGGCAATCTCCCGTCTTCTCCTTGTCCAGAGAGGTTCCAAAGAACTGGTTTAGCTTGTCATGCCTCCCCCGGAAGTCCCTTAGGGCCTAGTCCTCATTGAGAACAATGCTTCTCAAGTGGTCCTTTTCCCCAAACCACGAGGGTCACAAGTCTGGCTTTATCAACCAAGGAACGACCCTTTTGCTGAGTTTTAAGCATCATGTCCCAAGATCTGACATCCTTAGCTCCTTCTTGCTCCCTTCCTCATCGGCATTTTAGCTCTGCTGCCGCAGTTCATACCTCGTTGGCCATAAAACATTCGGGTTGGTGCTGGCGATGGCTTTTGAAGGGGAACCACCACGCCGAGTAAATTAATACCAGTGGTGCCAACTGACATAAGAGAGAACTTGTTGGTGAACGTACATTCCTGCTCCCCTTTCTCTGTCATAAGCGATTAAGCCAATTCCAGTCTATCGGCCCCACTCTCCAGTCGCTGTGTAGAAGGGTCGAACGTTGAAGCAGACCCACGTCTTCTGCTGCCAGCATTAATAAGGGGGGTGGAAATTCAAGGCTCCTCCAGTAGTCTCACCACTCCCTAGCAGATCCTTCCTTTTCCCCAGAAGCTGGAAAAAGCGAGCTTCAAAAGGATCCATGTAGTAAGGATGATAATAGTTGTCGGGAGCATATAACGCGGCTGTCTCCATTCATTTACATTTACCATCCATTTAAGGATCGCGGCGGCAATTTTTCCCCCTTTGCACTGTCTTAAAACAGTGCAGGCTTTTGGCAGAAACCCAAATAACTGGTCCTTTGTACGAGGCGGCACGGTCTCCTGTTTAGGGCAGGAAGCCAAGTGAAACCGAGGCATCCCCGAGAGACAGCTGTCCCGCCTTCTCTTGGGGACATCCAAGCCTGACCCCCTCCGGGTCCTTGGACCTACGGTCAGATTGCTCGTGCGGAGAGGACGTTTGCTTCGCAATGTCCATCAGAATCTTTTTCCCTGTAACTCGTCTGTCTGATTCCGTGTCCTGCCCGCTGGGAGAAAAGCTTTGATTTTGTGCGTGATGTTCCTTCCTCTTTCCACGGCGAACGGCTTCAAAAAGATCCCCAGCCCAACCCCCAAAGTCCCATAACAGCCCCGCGGTTCAGCATTACCCTTTGCCCTCCAGTGGTGCCCAAGGATATTTTTTCAAATCATACATCTGTTCCTCACTCTTGCTCCTCTTGTTCTGAAACCCGTTTAATATGTGCTTTGTTAAAGATCCCCAAAGTATCATTCTTCATAAACTTCACTTCATAGGTTAAAGATATTTTTAACCCGGCGGTAGAATTTCTGAACGCTTTTAAATGTTTCAGCATGTACTCTCGTTGGAAGTGATTTCCCTGGATAATTATTCATCCTTTGCCAGTTTCTTGTTTCCCTCTTCCCTTCCCCCCCTCTCCACGTTAAAACATTTTAATCCACCCGTTTCCCATTTTACAGCTTCAGGTAGTTATGCATTTTTGCGGGATGTGTCATCGGTTTGAATAAGCTTATGAGCGAAGGGGGTGGGTGGGGAGATCTATGTTTCATCTCCCCCCCCATTGGTTTTCCTTCTCCAATTTCTCCAAATGCTTTTTCATGTCAAAGCTTGTTCATGCGGCGTGCGGCTCGGTAAAATGGATTGAAGCGGGGAATTGCCACGGTGGAACCCATCGTAATTCGTGTCCCCCCCCAATGCAGATAAAAGGAACCAGCCACATTCCACAGACCTCTCCTTTTGGAGCTGCGCACCAGTGAATTGGGGGTGGGAAAGAGAAGAGCTGCACCCTTTTCTCCAGCACAGAAAGTAACCTTGTGGAAATCTTTTGTTCCTAACTCTCCTCTGCCTGTTAAAAAAAAAAGAGCAAAACAAAACCACCCGATTACTCATCTTAAGTATTCTTTATCTGTTTCCAATGTTCCTGTTTTTGGGTTTTTTTTTTTTTCATCTGCACCAATCTGTAAAGGTGCCTTAGCAGCAGGGAAACAAAGGTAGCAATAAAGCAATAAATCCAGTTACAGCAGTAAAGATTGAGCTGAGCAGGGCATAAATGAACCCTCTTCTCGATGTCTCTCTCCCAGATGTTGGGGTCAGATACAGATGTTAGTCAAGCCATAATGGGGGGGGGTCTTTGCAAACTCTCTTCAGTGGAGAGGGGAAAGGAACGTTTGTAGGTTGAGATGGTGGCACTCTCGGCAGAGCAGTTGGAAAAACAGCTCCTACTTGGCACGTGCTGGAGGATAAATTCGTCTGAATCCACGAAGGCGCCCTGCCGGTTTAGAGTAGGCAATAGTGAGGGGGATGGATCCCCTCTCTGGTTCCAGCCAAGGCATTACCGTATATTTCTGTACTACTCTTGGTTTTAAATGGCAGTCTTCTATGGATGGGTCTATCAGCCTTTCATGGTGTTCTCCTCACTTGGTCATGTTATTAATTGCAACTAAAAATTCTGTAATAAATGTCTTGGGTTTGGTAGCACAACTCCTAATGGCTTGGTCTCAGCCCTTCAGTCTAAACCTCATTGATTTCTTTTTCTCTTTCCTTCCCCAAGCCACTCCTCTCAAATTATTTTTCTTCCCAACACCACTCCTTCTCCTTCTCCATCATCATCATCCCTTCCCCTTCTCCTCTTTCTCTTTCTCCTTCTCCTTCGACATCATCATCATCCCTTCCCATTCTCCTTCTCCATCATCATCATCATCCTTCCCCCTTCTCCTCCTCCTCCCCCTCCATCATCATCATCCCTTCCCCTTCTCCTCCTCCTCCCCCTCCATCATCATCATCCCTTCCCCTTCTCCTCCCCCTCCCCTCCCCCTCCATCATCATCCCTTCCTCTTCTCCTTCCTTCTTCTCCTTCTCCTTCTCCTTCTCCTTCTTCTCCTTCTCCTTCTCCTTCTCCTTCTCCTTCTCCTTCTCCTTCTCCTTCTCCTTCTCCTTCTCCTTCTCCTTCTCCTTCTCCTTCTCCTTCTCCCTCTCCCTCTCCCTCTCCCTCTCCTCTTCCTTCTCCTTCTCCTTCATCATCATCATCCCCTCCCCTCCTCCTCCTCCACCACCATCATCAACAACCCTTCTCCTTCTCCAGACACCACCCCTTTCTCCCTCTTCTCTTCCCCGCGTGCAGCCAGAAGGGACAGCTCGCACCTTTTCTCTGCAAAGGTTTGAACCGATTTGTGTGAAGGTGGCTTTCTGTGGCAGTCTGCCCCCTCCCCACCCTGGAAAAACATCTCTCTGTTCCTTTGACCAACCTCCATTGAACACAGGAACCAACTGGGGAGGCCTTTCCCCCAGCTCTGCTCGGCAGCGGGAACAGAAGAATCCCCCTTGTCCCTGAATAAAATAGATCCTTTTCTCCTTCCCAGGGTGACGACCTCAGGCGTCATGGAGGGTATGAAGAAAGTCAAGAAAGTCGTCAATGGCTCAGCGGAGCCCCACGGCGAGAAGGAAAGCGCCGCATGATGGACTGATCTCCTCCCCCCCACCACAACACACTTCTCCTCTCTTCCCTCTCCCTCCCTTACAACAAGGCAGCACTTTCCAATGAACTGTAATTTATTGATCGTTCGCTTCCCTCAATGGCACGGAAGCAGGACGACCTTCCCAGTGTAAAAACTGCAGACGTTGGGCTGGGTGGCGGGGGAAACAGGGATAAAATACAGCCAAGGAAGGAGAATCAAAACTCTATTCGTTCCTCTATCTTAAGGATTGGGGTTTTCTTCTGGTGCCCAGGAGAAAGGTTTAAAGGACAGATGACAGTGGTGGCTTTTTTTAAAAAAAGAAAAGTCTTTTTATCCCCCCCACCCCTCTTTTTTTTTCTTCTTCTTCTTTCTTTTGGGTTGTCATGATTCAGAACATGATTTCGAAAAGACTGTGCTCTGTTGGGTTTCTCGAGAGAGAGGCTTTCAGAGGGGAAAAATGGGAGAGATGTGTGCATGCAAGTCTAGCAATATAGGTTGCTTTCTGAAATGCAAAAAATGGTGTCTTAACTGTGCTCGAAAGACGAATGATGCCGTAGGAAAGCTTGGGGCCTTTGTGAGTCCTTCGGGGGCTGGCTTGGATACATCCCGCTGGGTTCAATTGCTTTCCCCTTTTTGCTTCTTTCAACTTCCATTTGAACGGAGGGCGAGTGAGGAATTTTGCCTCTAGGACAGCCAAAATGGAAGCTGTGTTTTTAAGACCGTAGAGCTGTCAGATCAGCAAAGGATGTCACGGTTCTCTCCTTCCGTCAGTTTCCACGGCATGGGTGAACGTGTTCGCTCAATACAGTTGTCTGGAATGTATGCAACAGCACGAAAGTCGAAGTAGTAAATTATTTTGCTTCCATTCCTCTTTGTGGTAAAGCGGGGAAGGGTTTGTAATTCATGGGGGGAAGAGGGAATGAAGTGGCGTCATTGATCCTATAGAACTCCCCTTAAAGAAGACTGCATAATTGATCTCTGGAATTCCTCTCTTTACAGTCCGTAAAGCTGTAACATTTCTTGGCGGGGCAGGGTTCTCCATGCTCAGCACGCGCTCCTGGAAAAAAGAGGCGCCTGCCACTGACTTCAGTTGACAAAATAAGAGCCTACTCTTCGGTAGCACAGCCAGTCAAGACAACAACTGAAGCGAGTGCAACCTGAAACGTGTGTGGGTTGGTCCACAGAAGTGCGGTTGACCACATCTTGGGAAAAATGGGTTGTTTGCTCACTCTTCGTATTGCCTCCTCCCTTCCCTGGCAACGCCATGTATCCTTACCGTTGATAAAGGCTGTGTTCGCACAACACACTAAGCCATTAGTCATGGTTTAAAAGCCATCATGGTTAAGCCCAAACCAACAAACTGGATTCTTTCTTAGTTTGCCATGTGAACCTGGCCATCACTGTGTGCCATAATGTGGCTTCTTTGTCGTTGGCTTAACGTGGGCTTGATCTCTTGGATTTAACTTGTTGCATAGACACCTAACATGGAGCATTTCAGAAGATATCTGGCAGTGTCTTCTGTTAAATCAAGCAGAGCTACTAAAGATTGCAAAATCTGAAGGCGTGTCATCTTTTTGTGGGGCAGTTCGGTTCTTAGGGTTGACAGCTCCAGCAGCCAACTGTTGAGATTTTGGATGGCTCGTTCTCCAAATCTAGAGCCTAGATATTTGGGGCCACAACCATTTGGAGGGCACAGCAAATTGGGAGAAGTGGCCACAAGCTTGGAGAGGCATTTCAGCTAGAGAAGATGAGCGTTGTTTTGATTCTTTTTGCGGTAGTCGCCAAAGAAATGAAATCCACGGAGTCAGGCTGAGCCTGGAAGCAGAGTGGTTTTATGGCTTTTGGGAAGAGACCTGGGTTTGTAATCATTGGATCCTTTCTAATCCCAGCAGTTGAGTGAGGCAACGCTGAACATGTATCTAGGATGCCTTGGGGAAGGATATTATTTAAGCTTTATTGCTAACCCTTCTTGTTAAGCTCTATTTCTAACCCTTCTTGTTAAGCTCTATTGCTAACCCTTCTCCTTGTTAAGCTCTATTGCTAACCCTTCTTGTTAAGCTCTATTGCTAACCCTTCTCCTTGTTAAGCTCTATTGCTAACCCTTCTCCTTGTTAAGCTCTATTGCTAACCCTTCTCCTTGATCTCATTTCTCTCTTGGGCTGTTGCTGAAATTGGCATCGGGTACATGCAGTCTAGACTGATGAACTACTCATACGATCCCAATGATACAGTGGGGGTGGCGGGGGGGAGGAATTAGTTACAGGTGGCAGCCTTCTCTTGTGTGGAGCCGTAAATCTGCAAGATACACTCCACGGTTCAGCTGGCTCTCATGGCATCTCCTGAGACATGTCTAGCATGCGTAGGTTTTCTGACCCGCTGTTAGTTCATCTTTGGCATCATTGTTCTATAAGCTGCCTGGCTGCAAAAGCGAAAGGAAACCCTGCGCTGGCCTGTGTTTGAACTGGAGCTTTGTGGCATTGCATTTGTGGCGTGGCTGTCCCTTCCACTGGCTGAGCCCCAGATTTGAGCTTTGTTTTGTCCGAGGCTTACCGAAGTGGGGTTCAGAGACCCTGTTAAGCTGTAACAGTCCAACCGGTGAGAAGACTTGCGGGATTCCCTTGCAGGCAGAGCCCCCTTGAGAACGTTGAGCTACTGGGTCACCTGTGAATGGATTTCCACCCTTCCTTCCATTGGACCTCTGGGAATCCTAATGGCAGCCGTTCTCCAGCCATTGCACATTACACTCCCTCCCTCCCTCCCTCCCTCCCTCCCTCTCTTTTGCCATCGAAAAGTTGCCTTGAGATCTGCCTGCTCCCTGTTGGCCCGTCTATTCCCCAGCATCATGAGGCATCTTGGGGAAGCGTGTCAGCAAAAGGAGTTTGGTGCATTGCAGCATTTTCACCATGCAACCTGGTTAGGAAAGGAAAACTCCCACCCCCCCACCCCTTTCCCCTGAGCAAGCAGGACAGATGAGGATGAAAGCTGGTAGCATGTTCTCCACGGAGGATCCCCTCGAGCACATGATGCCTCACCCTTAACTGGAAATGTTCCCGCCCCTGCCAAGGACCGTTCCTCCAGTGCCCAAGGAAGGACGGCTGTTTCCCTTGGGCGTTCCTTCCTTTTGGGAGTCTGCAAAAGATCCTTCAGTGGCCAGGATGGGAGTCTTGGTGGGACGTGGGGAAGGCTGATCTTGGATATAGCCAAAGTCAACTCTTCCTTCCCCCCCTTGCCCTTCCAATTTCATGGGTTGTCTTGAAAGATTGTCTTTGAAATACAAGCTCCGGGAAAGAGACTCGTGCCTAGGATTCATTGGCCTCTCTTAATTCATTGTCTTGCTGGAATGAGCCAGGTTCGGGGCTTTTCCAACCAAAGTTTTGATTTGTTTGGGGGTGCTCGTGGTAGAGAGAAGCCAGGCCCACAAGCGGGTGGAGGCACGGGAGATGGAGGTTTGGGGTCTGTCCCGTTCTGCTCAGGTTTTGGGGGGTGGGGTATCATGCTCGAAGCAACACTCTGGCTTTTTCCTCCCCGTTTTCACGTTTCCTTCCCACGGCGTCTTTCATTTACAGCACCTCCGTGGCAAATTTTTTTACTCCCAGCAAGCGCTTCATGCTAGCGTTTCTGAGTCCATTCCCTGAGATTTGGACATCTCATTTTAAAGTTAGTCCAAGAAAACCTTAAGCAGCTGAATGACCAGTTCAATCCTGGGTAAAACTGCCTGGTTCAACATGGAACAAAACTTGATTATTTCTTTCATTCCCGGGGAGGGGAGCGTAAACATGCCGCCCTCTTTAAGAGCTCAAACCCTCTGGTTTCTTTTAGAAAACAAAAAGTGTATATGTTTGATTTTTTTAATGGGGAAATTTCTTTGTTTAGGATCTCAAGGTTGTTTTTTTTTTTAATTTCCTTTTTTTTTTAAAAAAAACCAATGAAATAACAGTATTTCTGTGATAGGGGCTAATACCAACTGAGGGTTTTTATTTCCTCTATGTAATGTGGTTTTCCTGCTGTGGAAAAGGTGTACAAATTAAAGAATTCATAACGAAGCAGCTTTTGCCTCTGCTCCTTTTAAATCCTTCTTTTCCTTGAAGGTGGGGAAGTGTGTGTGGGGTTTTTCCCCCTTCCTAGGCAGAAATACTATTACTGATGTTTCGGGTTATAGAAAGAAGGGAATTAGGATCTTGTCTTAGAGAGGTTGAATTCGAATTGTATGTACAGCTGCCGAGAGGAAGATCGGAAGACAGTTCTTAATATTTCCTCTTGAGTTCTTGCCAGCGGTCCTCCAGTGGGAGCTAATGCTGGCCAGGGAATTCTGGGAGTTGAAGTCCACACATCTTCAACTTGCCAAGGTTGAGAAACACTGATCTAATATGATGCCAGTTTTCCCGTTTGGGGGAAGTTTAATTGGAGGACCCAAAGTGGAATTTCCCTCCCTGTGTCCCCTCCCATATTCCTTTAAGTGTGTAGAGCAGGCCTAAGTTCTAGAAATCAATACTGGGTTGTGTTAATGAAAAGGAAACTCTACACAACTCCAAACATCCTCTTGGACAGTTTCCTTGGGGTTTCATCTTTCTTCCACGAGTGGCCTGGTGCTCCTCCAAGGAGTGGGCAAGCGCTTTATATTTGGGTCCACACCGAGAGTAATGCAGGCTTTCAGGCGTTCCCATCACGAGGACTAGAATCTCTGATGCCTATTTTTACGGCCACTTGGGTTTTTAGGGTATTATCAGCTGTCATTCGAATTATGCACCGCGTTTCTTTCTTTCTTTTCTTTGAAAGTTTTCTTTCAATGCACTGCATTGAAAGTTTAAAATGCAGAAATTAAGAGAGAGGGGTTGGCTCTAAAGGGGCTTTAAAGGATTTCTACAAGACGTGCGCTGATTGGCTCTCCCCGATTATTTTTCCCGTCATTTCAGTCAGGGTGAATTGAGGCAGTGCCTTGCTTCGGTTACGCTCTGAAGTTGGTGTCGTCGTGTAATTTTCTCATTCTTTGTTTTGCTAAGCTGCTTCCCAAGCAGGTGTGTGGTCGTGTAGCTGTGTTACTATTTCATTTTTCCAAAGCTGTGTTTTGTTCCTCTGTGTCCTTCTAACTAGAGTCCAAAGAACTGGTACCAGTACACGCAAATTTTATCCTTCCAGAAGAAAACCAATGTGGTTGAGCTAGAATTTGCGACCTCTCAAGTAGCGCTCAGATCTAATGTTGCTGGGCCTGAAAGTGATCAGGAGGAATCAGATTGATGCATAAGGCAGGTGGGGTGTAACCTCTCTCCGTGCTTCAGCTGAGCTTCAGCATTTGGAGAAGAGCGATACCACAGCAGTACCACAGAACTCAGGGTGGAATGCCAAAAAATAAGATAAAAGCAAGAAAATGCAGTAAAACCCATTCAGACAGCTGGCTTCTTGAGAAAAGCAGAATTGGTCAGATTCAGACATGGCCAAAATAAGATTTTCAAACCACCGGCTTTGGACAGCAAGCTCGAGGGAAACTGAACAGATTCCCCATGTCTCTCTCCCTCTGCAGCCTCCCTGGCTGCTCACCCTTTCCAACCTGAAAAATCCATTGAAGGAGTCCCCCCCCCCAGATCTCCCCTTGGGGTTGAATGGGTGAGCAGCCAGGGAAGTTGTAGACTGGAAAGCAGAAGGGTGAGCAGACAGGGAAGCTGTAGACAGGAAGCAGACAGGAAGCTGTCTGGTCCCCGTCCCTCTGCAGCCTCCCTATCTGCTCACTGTTCCGAATCTGAAAGAGATCCTTCTGGAAGTTTCCCCTTGAGTGGGAAGCCAGGGAGGCTGAAACAGTTGGAGAGGGGACTGTCCCCCATTTCTGGGTACCTCTGGAGCCTCCTTGGCTGCCCACACTTCCCCCTCTGAATAAGATCCTCCCCTTGTATCTCCTCTTGGGATTAAGGTGAGAAGCCAGGGAGGCTGCAGATGACTGGGAGAGGATGGCCTGTTCTCCATCTCTCTGTCCCTCTGCAGCCTCCCTGGCTGCCTGCACTTCCCCATTAGAAAAAGCCCCCCAGGAAGACTCCCTCCTGAGGTCTCCCCTTGAGACTGAAGGGAAGAATGGGAAGGCTGCGAAGGGCCAGAGAGAGAAATTCACACAGTCCTGACATCACCCCCTTGCTTAAAAGTGCAAGAACACTTCACCCATTTGCAGCTATCCAAAGCTGGCTCTCTTTCCTGCTATTGAGTCAGATCTGGGTCTTCCCCTCTGGCCATTAAAGAAAAAAAAAATTAGGATGAGCCCAACCCTGTTGCAGATCCAAGAACAGCAGCCCTCAACGCCCTTTGGCTTAAAGCCGGCCACCCAGGAGCGCTGCCAGAGGTTGCCATCAGCTTTCTAGGGGAGGAGGTGCCAGGAAAGGCTCCTGCCCAAAATCCACTCAGCTCCTCAGGCCAGCCGCGCTCAGGTTTGGGCTAAGGGTCCCGGGACTCAGCCCTGCCAAGCTGATTTCGGAGGCAGCGGTTGGCAAGCTCTAGCTAGCCTGGCCTCGCCCGCCCACCAGCCCCTTTCGGGAGCCGGCGCGGGCGGATTTCCGCCCTCCCTCCGCGCGGCGCCCGCCCCCCAGCCCAGGGTCAGCATCCCGGGAGCCCGGAGCGGCCGCTGTCTCGCGGGCCGGCCCCGCCGCACCCCTTCCCCGCGGCTGCAACGGGCGCTCGAGGGCGGTGAGTAGCCCAAGCGCGCGCGGCAAGGCTTGGGGACCCGGGGAGGGAGGCGGGGTGGGGGGTGTTGCCTTGGAGCGCCTGCGCGGCGGGCTCTTCAGCGCTGCTCCGGCCTCCCCCCCTCCGCGCCGTCTCGGCTCCACGTGGCTTCTGCAGCCCCCCCTCCCCCCCGCTCGCAAAAGCAGACTGCCGACTCTGCTTCCCCCTCCCTTCGTCATCCGAGCGGCGCGTCCTCGCTTCGCCTTGCCAAGAAGGATGACGCGCAAAAGCGCATCAACGGGAAACGGGGAAGGCTGCTTGGGGCGGGGGCGGGGGGCGGCTGGGGGAGCGGCGGGCTTTGCAGCCCCCTCCCCCGCCCTGAAGGTGGCTGGAGGGGCGCCGGGCGCGAAAGCCGAGCTGGTTTGAACGACGGCGCGTTGAATAAGTCCGGGGGGCGCGACGAGGCGAACCTAGTTTGCGAAGCGGGCGGGGTGGGGGGGTGGGTAGCTGGCTAGGCCGGGTTTGGATCTCCGCCTTGGCTTACGCATCTTCGGCACCAGCTTGGTTCAGCTCCTCGCGCGCAGCGTTGGCGCGATGCCCTTTTGATCCGATGACTGAATTTACGCGTTTTCAGAGGTTGCCCCCCCCCCCCATAAAATAACTCCTCCGGGAGTGAAATCTTCGTGCGTTGCTCGTGCGAATGCAGCCAACTGATCTTTTTCTCGCTTTTTGGCGAGACCGGCGGTGGCAAATTTGATAAATAGATAAATAAAGAAACAAACTTTGGAAACCAAAGCAGGTCGGTTGGTGAAATGCCCTGAACCAAACAAGCCTTAGGGCAATCCGTGTCTGATCCAGGTCAAAGAGTCTTGACTGTTTTGACTGTATTATTGCTAGTAGGATAACAATTGCAGGAGGAGGGGGAGTTTGGGGGGTTCGGGCCCTCCTGACTATAGTTTTCTCAGTAACACAGAAGCCATTTGGAATGGCTTTCTTCCATTTTTTTTTAAAAAATGATTTCCTGGTGGTCTCCTATTCAGGCATTAACCAGCTTCGTCCTTCAGGATGAACCAAAGTTGACTAGGGGTTTGTCATCCAGCTGAGGGTGGATACTCCCTCTTGTGGAGCTTCAGTTATGATGATTCTGCAGGTTTCTTGGCAGCATCACAGAAACAACTATATTACACGTCCAGGGATTTATGGTGGCAATATTACGGAACTGGTTTACCTCCCCCCCATGGGAAGTGCGAGTAGCCAGGGAGGCTGTGGAGTTACGAGCTATTGCAGGAAGCCCTGTTGCTGTCAGCGATCAACTCCAAGTTGAAAATCTTGGAGGGTGGCCTGCAACATCTCGGCCATCGCTGTCCCATCTGCTCCCTCAAGAGCAGATGGTTGAGGCGCATACAGGCGCATCGTACAGGATGCTGTGGAGCGCACGAGACTGCTTCCCGGAAAGTTGCTTAAAATTGGCATTGGTTTTGTGGCCGTGCCTTCCCTGCCTAGGGAGTCAGGGGCTTGCAAAGGGAGGCCCAGCAGGGTTGCTGCACATAAGTGCCCAGATACAAGATTTGGGCACCTGAAATGCTTCAGGAATATGTCACCGCTTTTCCCATAGAAGTGGGGAGAGGTCCGCCATGGTTTTAAGTGCAGGGTGCCCCTTTTGAAGCATGTACAGGGGTGTGTGTTGGGTCCTCTGCAGATTTTCTGCTTTGGGACAGCCTCCCACCGGAGATCCGAGGGACCCCTACCCTTTTAGCCTTCTGCAGGGGTGTGAAGATCTGGCTCTTCCCCCAAGCATTGGGCTAGGATGGGGGTTGAGCTGGGAGGCTGTTTGGCTTGTGTGCGGGGTGGGGATGGGGGGCAGAAAGCAAATCCTCATCTTTGGATATTAATGAGGGTAATCTTTTAGGGCCTTAGATTTCTTCTCTGACTTTTAGAAATTAAAACTGACTGCCACTCATGACCTGATTTGGGAAAGGGCCCATCGTCTCATAAAAAAGGGAGTAAGACTTTATTCACAAAATATGGGAGCTCCAGCCATCGTTCTATGCTTGGATGCTGTTGACCTTGGTTAGGTTTTTTTTCTGCTGAGGACTTTTGGGAAACATTTGATTAATAGAGGGTTTGATGCATTTTATATATCCAGAAATGGCTTGCTTGGGTAATCAGGATGTCATGTGATTGCTTCGTCAGCTTGTCTCCTGGTTGGCAAGTATAAGTGGCCATGACATGTCCACCATGCCAGACACTTTGTGACCTGTCCCACCACAAGCTCTCAGAAGTCCAAATGAATGCAGTGATCCCAAGACTTCCCTAACCATACAACTTCTGTCCCAGTCCTTCAGCTGTAGCAATATCCTTCAGCCTCAACTGACTTCAGGCAACCAATCTTTTTGCACTGCCTTGCGTGCAAGACCAAGGGGGTCTAGATGCTGTCGAGCTTTGATTGGCGGAGATGCCCTCAAAAGCAGTTCCTTGGAGGAAGAGCAAGATGCGACTGTAAGAAAATACAGGTACTGTAAATACTTAACAACCACAATTGGGGCTGGAATTTAGGTCGCTAAGCAGTGCAGTCGCTAAGCGAATCATCACATGACTGGACCCAATTTTATGACCTCTTTGCAGTGGTCGTTAAGTGAATCACCACATTATTAAATGAATCACATAGTCGTTAAGTGAACACATGGTTTCCTATTGATTTTGCTTGCTAGAAGCCGGCTGGGAAGGTCACAAATGGCGATCACATGACCCTGGAATGCTGCAACCTTTGTAAGTGTGAGCTGGTTGCCAATTGCCCAGATTGTGATCACGTGACCATGGGGGTGCTGTGATGGTCATAACTTGAGGCACCGGTCATAAGCCACTTTTTTTAGCGCCATCATAACTTCGAATGGTTGCTGAATGAACGGTTGTTAAGTGAGGACTACCTATATAGAGGAACTTAGCTCTGGCCTTGAGAAGGAGATGACAGAGGTAAAATGGTTGCTCAGTCCTGAGAAAGTAGAAAATGTGAGAAAGAGACTCAGAACAGCCCCACCTTGTCCTAAAAAAGGGGCAAGTAAAGTTTGGGAGATACTTTCAAGAGTCTGTTAACAGTGATTGATTGATTGATTGATTGATTGATTGATTCATTCATTCATTCATTCATTCATTCATTCATTCATTCATTCATTCAATTTGTATGGCTGCCACCTCAACAAGTGACTCTTGATGTACCCTATAACACTACAGTAGCATTCCTAGAATCTCTGCAGCATGTTTTCTGACCTGGTCTAGAAAGGGGTGACATCGTTGGTGATTATGTGGTATTAGAAGATCTGTGTCATAGTTACCATGTTGTTGTTGTGGACTGGAAACCTGAGGATTCTTTCATTGTCCAGTTTCCCAGGGTTGCATCTCAGATGAAACCAGCTTTCTCTCTTCCTTCCCCTTCCCCGCCAACATCCAGCTTCTGCTCCATGCTGGAGATAGGTGGACAAGTGCAGCTTCTTAAGTATTGTTGCCTGGAGCTTGTTTTCAGAAGATGGATTAACAGAGGACTGGATATTTTTCAAGAGAGTGCTAGAGGACTATGCCTCTGGATGATTAATTGGGGAAGGATGATTAGCCCTCTCTGTGATGGAATGGAATTATGAAGGCCAGGCTCAGCATTTTCTTAGCTAGCCGCAGGCGTGTAGGAACTACAAGAGTATGAGACTGGCACCTCCCTGAGGAATTCACACTGTTGTGGCTGGCTGACTTGGGAGCTGGGGTTCAGTCTGGGGAGATTCTTGCTAGAGGTTGTAGCTAATAAATATAGCTGAACAGATTTTGGATTGTCTCTTGGAGTTCCTTGGGCTAGGCCTGACACTCTCCTAATCATTCTCCTCTTTATTTATTTGTTATACATCACATTTATACAGCCGCCCATTGTTGAATAAATTTACCAACACCGTTAGAGAATTCGTGGGAGGGCTAGTAACTTTCATCAAGTAAAGAGAAGTCAGTTTCAAGTGGGCAACTCCTTGAAAACCTCCTCCCAGCCCAAATCTGTCTTCTTCAAGGCATCTTCGCTCACTCATTTGGCACCATCGGCCTTTTCAAACTCCCTGCTAAATTTAGGGGTATAAAAATGGGAAGGGTGGTGTTTCTGAAATGCTCCAATAATAGCAGCACTCTCCTTGAAGGGGCTTTAAAAAAATGTAGGAAAAACTCTGATATGATTCTTTCCTTGGGATTGAAGGGAAGGGAGGGAAGTCGGGGGGTTGCAGATGGCTGGAAAGAGAATCGAAGAATGGCTTAGATTCTTGTTACTAAATAGGTTCAGGAACTTCACACTTCATCCAGATGAATTGTACTGACACCATCTTCTTTGAATGAAATTTCAGAAGCAAACTCTTGTGGTCAATCTGGTGCTGACCACACCTTTGAATAGAGTTCCCACCCCCCTGCCCCCTTAGCATCCTTTCCTTGCATAATATCTTTGCCAAAATTTTGTCTCCCACCTTTCTGGAACCTTTGTTGGCTAAACCATGCTAATTTTGGAATACATTCAGTGGCAGGTGAAGGAGGTTTAATCCATATGGACAGGACTTGGCTTTAACATCTTATTTGGAGGACAAAATTTCTTCATAACATCCATCGTTCCAGGCCTGGAGAAGTTGATCAAAATAGGCAAGGGTTTTTTAGTAGTTTAATGAGCTTTCCTGCAAGGCCTCTGTTACTGAGATAACATTCTCCTATGATTTTGATAGACAAGATCAGTGTTTCTCAACCTTGTAAGATTTGTGGACTTCAACTCCCAGAATTCCCCAGCCAGCTGGGAATTCTGGGAGTTGAAGTCCACAAATCTTAAAGTTGCTAAGGTTGAGAAACACTGGGCAAGATCAACGAGGCTCAAGTGGAGCTATCCAAGGTCCTGATTTCAGCAGACCTTACATGATGATTTGGGATTTTGACATAGCCTGCTGGGCCCTTACATAAAGCTTCTCCAGACTAAGGTTCTCCAGATGTGTAGACCGACTCGCCAAATTCCAGGAATCATATGGGAAATACCCAATTTTGAGAAGGCTGCCTTTCCTTCTTTGAGACACCTTTTTTGGCTGTCACAGAAGTCAGCACTGGATGGACCGGGCCAAATCAAAACAAGAGTTGATTGAATGTTAGCAAAAAGTGCTCGGTCACAAGGACAACTTGAAATTACAGGACTGGTGGCTTCTTGCTTGGAAGGTGAAGACAGAGCCTGGAGAGTTTTCTGTTGAGATGTTCTGCATTGGCAAATTTTACTGGAAGGTTTAGAGCAGCATTTCTCAACCTTGGCCATTTTATGACGTGTGGACTTCAACTCCCAGAATTCCCCAGCCAGCATGCTGGCTGGGGTATTCTGGGAGTTGAAGTCCACACCTCTTAAAGTTGCCAAGGTTGAGAAACACTGGTTTAGAGGATCTTTTTCCATCTTTCTTTACTTATTCCTGAGTATCCAAGGCCTGCAGTGACAATACTAAATGGGCTGAAAAAGGTGTTTTCTTTGGGGTGGGCTTTCCAAAGGGGAATTCCTTTGCTTTTTTCATCTCTGTTAAAACTTTTTGGGACATGTTGCCACATCCGTATGTTTCATGCCTCAACTATGTACCCACGTCATACCAGTAACATCCTTGTCCCCTATTTATAATGCTACTTACTAAGAATTAAGAAATATGTCCTCAGACACTTCCTATAGTGTCCATCAGACTCCTTGCTCAGCTCACATTAAAAAAAAGATTATTATGATAAAAATAAGTAAATAGGACGCTAATCGACTGTCAAGGCAAAGCAGCCTATGTATTTGCAATCAATATCCCCCAGGAGAAGGTCAAGAGCATGTGGACAGGGCTAATTCGTTTTTGGCCAATGGCCAATTAGTGAAAGGGCAGACTTCCCATGGTGGCCATTTTGTGAGGGCGCCCACCAAATATTCTCAAAATTCCAAGTATTCCAAATGTCCTGCTTCAGAAAAGTTGACTATGTTGGCTGTAGGCAAGTCAGCTGTCTCCAAACACAGGAAATGAGCTGAGGGGCAGGGATTCTCTCCTTATGATTGCTTTGGGGGGAAAAAGACAGTCATATTTGCCAGTTAGTGGATGATTACATAATTAAATCATACAGTAAGAAAATAAAGTCTTTCCCAAACTTTTCTTCGGGATATATGAATTCACAGAGGGGAAAAAAATTAAAGGGCTTAAAAAGGGTTAAAGAATAGGATGGCAACTACTTGATAGAAAGGCAGAAGTCATAATTCTATATTTCCTTCCTTCCTTCCTTCCTTCCTTCCTTCCTTCCTTCCTTCCTTCCTTCCTTCCTTCCTTCCTTCCTTCCTTCCTTCCTTCTCTCTCCTTTTTTTCTTCTATCTTCCCTTATTTTTTATTTTTATTTCTCCTGTATTTTGTATACTTTTATTCTATTTAAAAACTGAAAATAAATTAAAAACAGAGCGGGGGTGGGGGGAGATATCCAATCACTTCTCTCTCACGCAGGTACATGTGCAGATTATTTACTTTTCGTATGTTTTAGTCCCTATTCGCCATTCATTTTTGTTTAAAAAAAAAAAAAATTACATTATTATAAAGCACGTAGAGATTTCCTCCTATAATATGTTCTTCCTTGCATCCAAATTGTATCCACACAATACATTTCACCAGGTTGTTGAATGAATCCATTCTCTGGGTGTGCACGGGGTGTTCCTCTGCAAATTAGCTAACAGGCCTGGATTCACCCAGCTCCCTAACCTGACCAAGAAACTTACCAAGATTTCATTAACCAAGTTTGGAAGGTTTTCTCAGCAGGTCTTTAAACTGACTGGGAAAGGCGGGTTGTGTGAACAGCTCCTCTTGCGAAGGCATTCCTATAGGGGTGCGTGCATGCCCAGACTGGCTGGGGATGATGGGGTTGAAGGTTCTCTTTTTTTCCTCCGTGCTTCCTCTGGGAACTCCAAGGATTTGCATTTGGAGTTGGTCCTCGGGGCGTCTTTGCTGAAGACATTTGGGGCTTCTGAAGATTCACCAGGAGGGGGGATGATGGTGATGAAGAAGCAGCAGCTTCCGATGGTGATTCTGAATATTCAGCAGCCCCGTCTGGCCATTGCAGACATTTCCCCTTGAGCGTCAAGGGGCGGACAGGTGAGTGTTAGCCTCCAGCTTCGGGATATTCAGGAGGTGTGAGAATCCTAGTCGCCCCCCCCCGCTTCCTCATCTCAGGCATTGTTTCCACCGTCTCGCAAACGACTGATTCCTTTGCCCAAGGAAGCAGACCGTGCGAATGCCTGAATGTCACGCTCTTTCCCCCTGCCGTCCCCCTCCCCTTGAAAGGATCGATCTAGGAGAAGAAGCCCAGCGGGAGAAGACAAAGGAGAGGCAGCCGTTCCACCCCCCACCCCCCCCGCCCGGTTCTCCTCCGTACCTTATTGGTGCAAGATCTGAGCTGCGCTCCCTCAAGCAGCCGAGCGCAGCGGCGGAGCCGGGGAGGGAAGGGAAGGGAAGGGAAGGGAGAGGAGGGCGTTTGTAACCAGGGACGACCGCAGCAACACTTTGCACGGCTCTGGGCAGGCGAGAGGAAGGGAAAGCGGAGAGGAGAGGACGTTGCTGGCTGGATCCGTTTGCAAAAACGAGGAGAGAGGCGGGAAAGAGAGGAGGAAATTCAGCGGGCGCGCTCGTTCTTGGAGGCCTCTGCCTTGGGGTTCTTCCTCCCTCCGTCTCCCCCTCCTCCTCCTCCTCCTCCTCCTCTTTTCTGCCACAGACAGCGTCAGCTTTCCTCCCCAGCCCGCTATGGAGCGAAGGGCCGCTCGGCATCCGCAGATGCTGCTTTGAAGAGCCGAGACGTCGATCCGAGAGCCCGGAGCCGCGCGGGGCATCGCGGCTCAGCGCGCCCGGCCGAACCCTCCCACCATTTTCTTCCCCTGGCTCGGCTCGGCTCGGCTCGGGTGGCTCCTCGGCGGCGGCGGCTTGGCGGATCCTGCGAGAAGACCGGGAGGGTCCGATCTGGGGGCCAGACGGTGCCTCTCCTCTTGGACTCGCCCCCTCCGCGCCCCCCCAGCCTTCTATATGAGTCTTCCTCCAGTCCAGGAGAGCCGTCGCGCCGAATTGATGCCTTGCTAAGCCTGGAAGACCAATTCGCTGGGCACCATGGGCAAATCGAACAGCAAGTTGAAACCTGAAGTAGTGGAAGAGCTGACCAGAAAAACATACTGTAAGTCCTTCCTTTCTTCCTCTTCCCTCCTCTCCTCCCTTCCCTCCTCCCTTCCCACGGCTTGTTTGAACCAACTAACCAAACCCACCGATCTTCCAATTCTGCAACTTTCCAGACATGTTCAGTTGCAGGAGACCGCGGGGCTCCAAAGACTTCCTTGACCCCTTCCTCTCTTGGGGGGGCGGGGGGCGGGGGAGTGAGGCCAGGGGCTGCAGGCAGGAACAGTTTCCCTCGAGGAAGCCCGGGCGCGAAAGGGACAGGAGCGTCGTCGTCGTTGCATGCTGCAATCCGCTGCTGCATTGCTTAAAAGAGGGGGGGGGGCAGGGAGACAGCTCCGTTGGGGTGTTATTATTGTCGCGGCTGCAGGAAGGGAAGGAGCAAGGAGGGCGCCCGTTTCTCTTTCCCTCTTTGCGCGTGATTCATGGAGCTTCTCGCCCTGAGCTGTTTCCCCAACAGCATCTGCGACCCCCACCCACTTTGGCTTCTCCCGGGGTGGGCGGGAGCTGGCCAGACCCGAAAAGGAGCCGCGCGGGGAGGCACATGCCAGAAAGGAAGAGGAGGAGGCGGCTCCATACGCTGGGGGGGTGGCTGCATTTAATTATAAGGCATTTTCAGCCCTCGGCAGCGCCAATCATTTGCCTCCTCTCGCCTTCAAACAGTTTTGCAATTTGAAGGGGGGGGGGGTCCAGAATCTGGCTGGGGGAGGGGAAGGGGGGGGAACCGGGGGGGGGCTGAAATAAAGCAAACCGCAAAGAATCCTGTTCTGCTCCCCCCGCTTTTGTCTTTCCCCCCCTTTTTTTCTCCTTCCCTGAAAGCTGTTTTTCAAGGAGAGTCTCCGATGTTAAGGTTGCTCCTAAAAACTGAGCAATGGCTGGCACCTCTGTGGGTTTTCCAGCATGAAAGCGGATCCTGGCTGGGAAGGTTGAATTTGGATTCAGATTGCGGAGTTTCTGGATCTTCTGGATCGTGGCCAGCTTTCCCCCTTCTTCCCTCAGGGATTGGTCAGTGTGTTGAAGGCTGAGTGGTGCTTGATCTCCGGCGTAGCGTGGGGCTTGGCTCGCTTGCTTGAGTCACCTGGAGCAATCCAGTTCTACAGGGACGTCTTTAGCCGACGGCCAGCCTTTCTGTGCACGCGGCATGGATCAAGCCAGAAGCCGGCACAGCTGCTTATGTTTTCTTTAAGGAAGGAAAGAGAAAAGGACAAGTTTCTAGTTCTCATTGGGGTGACCATTTGTTCTCAGTGGGCTGGAAATAGGCTGATAATTCTGCGAGGCTTCAGAACCAGGATTATCTCCCACCACCACCACACACACATCTGGGTGGGCAGAATGCACGTCTCTAAAATAGCAACCAGCTATCGATATTTATATATTACTCTCCTCTTGCTGATCATTTATCCTACAAACTTAATTTCCCTCAATCAGATGAGCAGAGGTCTGTTTTTCAGGGGGGACGAAACACTGCTTTGTACAGGGATGTTTCTTTCCCTAGGCAATGCCTTATTCAAAATATGTATTAAGGAAATTGATTACATGTTGTGAACGATCTAGAGGCCTCCCTACCGATAAGATTTCCAAGAAGCTCACCTAAGATGATATCATTTGGGGGGGGGGGGATTTGCACCCAGATCTTTTTGGCCCAACTCTGATTCACTCTCCAGGGTGCCAGAAATGAACTTCTCCCATTCAACCCAGCCAATGCGCCCCATGGCCAGGGATGATGGGTGTGGGAGTCCATCAACCTCTCAAGGGTCAGTTCCTTCCTGCAGCAGCATGGAAGGCCCTGTTGTGGGCGCTGGTCTTTATTCTGTATGTTGAATAATTCTGTAGTTAAGGTATGGCCCATTCAGGGCCAGGAGAAGGCTGGCTTCGGTGGCGTTGCCTCCATATCGTGTTTTGAGAAAGAACTGGATTGTGGAGACCCGTGTGTCCTTGTTTGATAAGGGGGACATCGCTTTTTCACTGCTGTCTGCTTTTCCTATCGAAGGCTGGATTTTAATCTTCCCCATCGTCATCTTCCTCCAGTGAAATGGATAATTTCTTCCCCCATGGAACAGAGATTGAGGGGTCTTCCACCACAAAGTCCGTGAAGGTGACAGCTCCTAGATGAGAGAGGAGAAAGGTTTTGGGGTTTTTTTTGCATTTTTTAACCTAGGGGTCCCATTCCCATGAGCCCCAGCTAGTATGGATCAAGGGTCTGGAGCACCACAGCTTCTGCATTCCTTGGGTTGATCCTGTTACTGATAAAAACGTCCACAGCCAGAGGCAGAATATCTCTGAACAGGAGGACCTGGGAGGTGGTTAACTTGGAAAAATGACTTCCTGTACATTGGTTATTACTAGAAAACAAATATCGGGTTGTGGATGACCAGAGATTATTCCACTAACCATATGCCCTCAACTTTTGACCAGAGCAGAAATGGAGCCTCCATAATTGTAAGCAGTGTACCTGCAAAAGCAAGTTAATACAAGCAGTGGTACCCTCCCTGCCCATTGAGTGCCAGCTGAGTTGTTTGCTTGATCGGCCTATCAAAACTTCATTCTTTCCCCCTCTTCCTAACTTGCTGTTCCAGTCTCTTTTGGCTACAGGTAGTCCTCGGTTAATGACCATTCATTTAACAATGGTTCAAAGTTACAGCACCCTCTGAAAAAGTGCTTTACAACCTGTACTTGCACTTACGACCATTGCAAACCGTCGCACCCTCCCGCCCCCATGTGATCACAATTTGTGATCTTTTTTATGATGGTAGTGAATCATGTGGTCATTAAGCGTATCATGTGGTCATGAAGCGAATTCCGGCAAAAATGTCCATTGGAGAAGCTGGATTTGTTTAGTGACCACGTGATTTGCTTAACATACATTGTAAAAATGGTTGTAAAAACAGGTCCGGTCACGTAGTGACTTGTTTAATGACCACCCTGCTTAACACCCAATTTCCCAGTCTCCATTGTGGTCGTTAAGGTGCAGTGCTGAAGACAATGGGTTTTTTTGGCGGGGGGAGTACAATCAGGAGGCCTATTTTGATAGGGTGTCTCCCTCTCCCTCTTTATGAACATTTGAGCCAGAGAAACTGGCTTTGCAGGACAATTGGACACAGCCGAGCCAGACGAAGCAGGGGACGTCCTTCCACCTTGTTCCCTGCCGTAGTCCAATGCATCACTTACTCCGAAAGGCGATCAATAAAGCTGTCTCCTGTGCTTGCTAGGCGCTGGTGCAATGCATAACTCCTTCAGAGCCAGGGCTGGCTGGAGACGGCTCCCCTGGGTGGGCTTTAGCAAGCGAGGCCTGTGATTCAGAAAATTCACACCGCCTTCAGCTCCTGCGTGCATCTACATAAAGGTGGGGATGTTCCCAGTTCGCCTCCCCATCACGGGTTGATCCCCTGGAACTGAAGCGTGTCAGTTAGAGATGGGGAAGGATTGGTCTCCTTCCCACCGGAATGGAAAGTTGTCCAGTCTGATTGATTGATCAATACTGATATATATTGATTGATTGATTGATTGATAATTTTATTAAAGGATTTTTTAAAAGACGAAAAACAATACGGATTCTGAAAGAAAAAAGTAAAGGAAGTAAAGGAGTAAGGAAGAGGAAAAAAGGGGCAAAGAAAGAAATAGAAAAGAAAAAGTTTAAAAAAAGAGTGGCTTCCGATCTTCTTAACAACAGTTACAAGTATGTTTATATTTTACCCTCTTTTTCTAAGGTTACACCTTAATCTCCTTCTTTCCATAGTCTACCCTTTCTGATCATCAAACCCACAAATCACCAGTTCATTTTGTTATTTTTTCAGCAAAAAGTCCATCAGGGGTTTCCGGTCATTAAGAGGAAAGTTATCCACTTTTTGGACCAACCAGAAATGGCTCTCCTTCAACAGTGGCTGTTTTCTGAATTTTGCAGTGGGGTTGGCCAACCATTTTAAAAACGGAGGAGTCTGTAAAAAGGTGTTGGCTGCGGTATGAATATAGCATTTATCTGTTAATTTTTAGTGCAATGGGGTCTCGTCCCAGGATTGCATAGCTGTTAGAGAGGGTAGCCCTGAAATCTCAGGGAAAGACATAGCTGCTTTAAAACGACACTGCTGCTTTAATGAATTCAAACCAAAGTAACTTTTGGGAATCTGAAATGCTGCACGGCGTACCTTTATGGAAATAGCACAGAGCTCTTTGCATTAGCTCTCGGCATTAGGCAAAATTGTGACTCTGGAGAAATGAGCCTCAAATGTTTTTAACAGGGACTTAAAAAAAATAACTCTTAGTTGGGCAAACTGAATTTGACATATTTGCAAAAACAGCAAATTGGAAGAACAACGTGTGATGTCCTTCCAGAAATGAGAAATTGGAAGAAACCCAAATTTACCCAAGCCAAGTGAGTGGCTAATGTGGGCATTTTAAAAGCAGCTAAAAGAAAGTCACAGCTGGGGCCGTTTCTTTCCTGAAAGTTATTTAGGAACTTTCTTTTCGCTCACTGGGCTGAGTTTACTACCTGGCCAGTCTAGTTGCTAACCAGCTGGCACCGGATCTCCCAAATCCGGGCAGCAAAGAGTTCTGCGGCTTAAAGGTTTTTGTAAATGAGGATTCCTGGAACTGAAGCAAAAGCTTTTGATTTAGTGAGTCTTCTTTCTCAATAAAGAGCGATGATGCTATGAGGTTAAGACAAGGAAATGTGATTTGTAGTTGGTTAGGGGCTGCGAGAAGCAAATTGACTTATTGATCAGACAAATCATTCAGAGGGACAGGTTTTTTTTTTACATCTGTCGCTGCACCAGTTTCCACCTTCCGATCCATCTCACCCTCACTCCAGCAAAAGGAGCAAAAGCTTTGGAAACACAAATGTCTGCCTGCTTTTGGCTCCCAAAGGGTTACCAATGAATGCTAGCTCCGTTTGGCAGACGTTTTGCATCAGATAATATTTTAATTGTACATCTTGTACCTTTGGCTTTCCTGAGGCGGCCTGTTCGAAGGTAAAAGACCCACAGCAAAAAATGAGAGAGGAAGCAATGGATGCCTGGAAGGGGGGCCTTGATGTTTAGGGTTTCTGCCAGCCCTTTGAGGTAGGCCAGGTCAAGAAACAGATACCCCAGGGGTTCCAGGAATGCTGCTTTATTACTGTAGGGTAGAATTGCAGAATCTTGAAAGCCTGTCTGAGTTTCTTGTTACTCCGTCTTATACCAAACAAAATCAAGGTTCTTTCGAGTTTCTTTCTCGCGCTTCCTTCGATCTCTACATTGTGCCCGTCTCTTCTCCAAATCCCTCCTTAGCATCTCTTTCATATCTTCCCCAAAGTCATCCCTAAATTCCTTTACGGTTATTTTTCCCATATGCATCCTTGGAACAACTGAATTCCTCAAGGGACTGGCTCCCACACATCTCCCTAAGCATCGTATGAAAGGGTTGGGTTGGGTTGGGTTGGGTTGGGTTGGGTTGTGTGAATCCAGCTCTTGCCCTTGGAAAGTTGGCAACCTGTTTCTTTCAAGCAATCAATCAAATGTATGATAGTCACTGACCAGCAATCTGCCTGTTTTCCTGTTGGAAATCAACAACTGATCTTTTTTCTTATGAAAGCCTTTGTTGAAGAGAATAAGGTCTGAAGAATTGTCTACCGTTTGGCTCCATATTTCCTCCCTTCTGTTCCTGGATTTGCATATGACAACAATAACGATGCATATTTATGATCAATACTATTGTATCATTCCTGCTTCTGAGACAGCTCGGAGTGGCGCATAATAAAATCCATCTTCAGGAAAAACAATGTGATAAGAACAGTCATAAAACCAAGCCCTGTAAAACAGAACCATAAAACTTATCTAGTGCAAATATACAAGGGGAGTTCCGTCTTAGAAGACCCATCTTGTTTTACATCAAGGGTGACTCTGAAAATTTTGAACCGGGTTTCTCTTCGGCATCAATTCTATCCCGTGTTCAAATGTGTTGGTCATGATCAATCAACCGATCGATCGATTATCAATCAATCAATCAATCGATGGTTTATCATGAAAATAAACTGAAAATAATGTTCATGAAAATAATGAAAAATGCTTCGTCGCCAAGACATTCATTCAATCAATTGATCGATTGATCGATCGATTGATTGAATGAATGTCTTGGCGACGAAGCATTTTTCAAATTTTGGAAAGGATTTTCCAAAACTTGCTCGAGTGTGTGCTGAGAGCTGAACAGTCATTGAAACAAAGCGGGTTCGGCTTCTTCCTCAGGCTTGGCTCCCACCGGGTAGGTTAGGACTACAACTCCCAGGATCCCCGACCCACCTGGCTGTTGTCAAACCTGTTTCTTTCCAACCCTTGCTCGCGTGTCTCTTTTCTAAGCATGGGGGATAAACAGGATGGGGAAGGGCTGGGAGCTCAGAATGGATCCTCCAGATCTAGAGGTCTTCTCGCCTGCCAGAACCATGGAAGTGGGACGCTTCTGAACCTGAGGATACCCTTGTAGGATATCAATGTTGAATAAAGACTTGGGCCTTAAAGCCTGGCGTGTGTTTCCCGGAAAGAACTGGTTAGTAAATGGTTAATTCTCAAAGGTTGGTTATGTTCGATGGGATCCAGCTAAAACTGTTCTTACGTTCTTACTGAACAGCAGTGGGAGACTCGTGACTCCCCTGATGCTGAATTCCAGTTCCCATCAGCTGGAACCATCATGGGCAATGGCTAGGGATGATGGGAAATGTAATCCAGAGAGGGGTGCTTAAGAGCAATTAGATGACTCCATCGCCTCTCAACGGCTCTTAACAGAGGAAGCAAGGAAGATGCCATGTCCAGGAGCAGTCTACCTTGGGACCAAGTGCTTTGAGGGGGGCGTTTTTTGATTTGATCCCAGTGTGCCCTCCTTTAATTTCATTTTTTAAAAATGGAGTTAGACCCATAGTTAGGAATTCAGTGGCCCGAGGACTGTATCTGGATTTTGGCAAAGCTCACCCACTAGCCGCTTTTAACTCTGGCTTTACACGTCATTGGAAGGTAGAACTAAGAGGGATTTGGCTGAGTGATGAGGGCCTGGACAGCGAGATTTCCCCTTTTCTCTGGTTAGATCAGTTGGACCTAAGAGCTGCATGGAGGAAGAGCATTTTGAAATCCACTGGGGACTGGCAAGCGATGCCTAGATGGAGCCTCCATGGCTAGGGACAGCCTATCTTTGCTTAGGTGCTAGGTGGCTGAAAGTTGAAAGTCTTGCCTTTCCACTGTTAAGGAAGACAAAACTCGAAGCATCAGCTCCTTCCTGGGTTGAACCCAAGAAGTCTATCCTGGTGGTCTCAAGTCCCTTTCTCCGGACACCGAGAGGGGTAGAAATGGCTTTTCTGTCTGTCTGTCTGTTTCGCAAAATTTTTTGGTCCCTCAACTCTGCCATTTATTCTATTTTGGTGTGGAATAGATGCTTATTCCTATTTACGGTGTTGTGATGGACATTTCTAGCCAGGTTAGGTTTGAGGGATTCTTCCCCCCATGTAGATCCACCTTTTGAAACCCCGGTGTCGCTCCGTCTCTTCTTTCCAGCAACTGCTTTTCTCCCAAACTCCCCCCCCCCAAAACCCTCCCAGATTCTGCCCCCAAAAAAGCTGTTCAGGTTTGGTGTCTCAACCTGGCGACGTGCCACGCGGAACTTGCGTGGGCCGGCTGGCTGTTTTTCTCTGAATCGTCAAGGAAAAAATAAAACCTTGTAAATATGAATCGGTGCCGAAAAGGGCCCAGCAGTGCGAGTGAGAAAACAGCTCCCCGTTGATTTCCTCGAGGGCGATCACGCCGACAAGCAGAAAGTTCTCCAAAAGTCAATTTGTACCATCTGGTATAATGTCTTCTCCTGGAATTGTCGCTACGCCAAGATTGGGGAATTTAGGGTCCCCTGGTTGTGTTGAATACACCGTCCAGCAATCTTGGCCTTTGGGGGAGAAGAATGGTGGGACTTGTAATTTGGGGGCATCTTAGGAGCCCCCACTGGGAATCTTAGGATGTCAGAGAGAGATTTACTACTTTCAAGTATGGGGAAAAAATCCTTGCTCTTAGAAAGCTAGCAGTTCAGTAGGAGCAGGCCAGCCTATCTTTCCTGACATGCTTGTTTTCTTAAAGCAGGGAGTTTGGGGCCGTGAAACCTGCAACTTGCTCAAAGGATTTCTATTATTTGATGAATGAATGAATGAATGAATGAATGAATGAATGAATGAGTTGAGTGGATGGATGGATGGATGGATGGATGGATGGATGGATGGATGGGTGGATGAGAAGTTCCTCACCTCAACTCACTCCACAAGCTTAAAATCAACCAGAAAATGGTTTCTATTCCAGGGATCCCCACGCTAAATCTGAATCGAATTAGCGCTGCGCCCTTCCAGAAGTACCTAAGATCAACTCACACATTGCCATTTGTTTAATCCTAGTATATCTACTATTCCCCGTAGTAAAGCTTTCCAGTGCAAAGCCAAGTACAGAAATAGTTATTAAATGACCGAACACCCATACACAGCAGATCAATAAATCTTTAAGGATGGGTAAACACTGAAAGACAAATTCGTCTTCCTCGGAAAATTCATTCTCCTCGGAAGCGATGCAAAGCTGGCAAATAAATAACTAAAAGGCCACCATCTGAGCTCCAACAGAGACCTTCCCCTTATTTTGGGGTGACCCCCCTCCCCA
The DNA here is from genome assembly GCF_059951505.1 of Python bivittatus. Taxonomy (NCBI): domain Eukaryota; kingdom Metazoa; phylum Chordata; class Lepidosauria; order Squamata; family Pythonidae; genus Python; species Python bivittatus. The sequence continues at coordinate 8,147,852 of NW_028277076.1, read as the reverse complement.
GAAATAGTTGTGAAAAGCAATACGTTCATTCTCTCAGGACCAGCGTTTGCGGGATCGGAATTAAAAGGGCATCTTTGATTATTTTATTGATCGCAAACACAAAGAGCTCGTGTGGCTTCTTAATGTTTCCATGTATTAATCATTGATGAATGACAACGGAGGGGGATGATCAGGGGCCCTCGGCGTGGTCACAAAGCGGGCAAAGGAAACGGGTGGGTGGGGTAGTTGGCCGCCGAAGGCCGGGGGCCAAAGGGAATCAGACGCAGGTCTTTCAACTTTTTGCGGGCCCCTTCCCTGATTTTCCAGCCTGAAATCCCATCCAAACTGCCTTGCTGCTCAGTTGGGATGGGACCAGATGAGAGATCTTTAGAAGATCTTTAGGCCACCAGGAACAGGACAGGACACTGTCAATGGGCTGGTCATTGCTTGCAAGAGAGCTCAGACAAGCTCCAGGAGCAGAAAGAAGAAGTTAATAATTTTAGGGCTTGGGGTAATTAAGGGGCAAATCAGTTCTGGGAGCCATGCAGAGAGGTAAGCACCCCGAAGCATTTAACCACCCTTCCAAAATAAGTCAATTGGCTGATTTTTCCCATTGTGTGGTGGTGTGAAAGGCAACATTTGCCTCTTAAATTTCCACAAATGGAAACAACTCTGCCCACTGACGGAGCTTCCTGCGTCACTGGCTCTGTTTTTATGCTTTGTACCCCCATAACTGGTAAAAAGGGGCAGGGGCACCCCCAGGCCAACAATCTAACCCTGGCTTCAAGGGAGCAGACAATTGACTGACCGGGGAAGAGAGCGACAGATTTTCTTGTAAGCTCCCCATGCTTATTTCCTGACAGTGTTCTGCAAGATATTAGCGATAAATTATAGCTTTTATTCAAGCTCAGATTTTTTTTAAACCTTGCTATTTTTACAACTTCTAGGACAGTGTTACATTTGCCAAAGCAGCTGCGCGTCTCAGAGATTCAGAATTTAGGCCAAATGATGGTTATAAACATGTACTCTCTCAATCGGTGGACGATGGTTTTCAGTTTTTCTAGGAAGGCTTCGCTTGCTGTGTTAATGACAATTTGCTGCCTATGGACTGACTTTGCATCACATCTCAGTGTGTTCACACAACAGCCTTAACTGAGTCAGTTAACCAGTTAATTCACCCAGCGTGCAGAACTTGGGTAGTATTTATATTCACCTCTATTGGTAGTGTCTATAGCTTAGCGTCTAGCGGGAAACCAATGTGTTGGGTTAGCTCACGCTTCAGTAACTAAGTCAAGTGTGTTGTACAAGAGAATTGTCTCCTTATGTACAGGAGGTTTGAACAGACTGCAAATGAAAGCAGACACGGTTTGCGATGGGTTCGAAATGTCAGTTCCTGAGAGAATCAATTCGAGAGAACTGTAGACCAGAATGAAACTGGTGTAGCTGGTGGCAATCCTCAGCAAACCATACCAACCCTAGAAGCATTTTCAACCCTTGTCTTCTCCAGGCGCAGGATGGAAAGATTCATCTTTTAAATCTTTGACGACCCTTGCTAGTTCATCGCCAATGAAAGCTGCCGAGATTGTAAAAGGCTGAAAAATAGTTCTTATCATCGGGAGCTAAATGATGGCCCACATCCTCCATGACGTTTGCCTGAATCATTTTTTGAGTAGCCTCACTGCCTCCCCTTCCTGGTCTGTCCAACCTTGCTCCTGATAGATTCTGGTGATAGGTTTCTTGTGCATAAGATTGAGGTTGGGCGGGGAACAACACGGATAAAGAAACTTTCTGGCATACAAAAAATCCAAGATTGAAACCATCTTTGGGCAGAGTTGGGAAAGAGTCTTATTTGAACATCTGGAGAGCTTCCTCTGAAGAGCATGGACGTCATATGTGACTTGTAGAAGGGAACTTCCCAGGTTCTTTTCCACCAGCGATCAGAAATCTGTTGACCCTCTAGGTTGATTGACTGAATTTGTACACCGCCCGACTCCCAGTGACTCTGTAGATGTTGCTTATCTACAGCTTTCAGCATCTGTCAACTTTTGGCCATAATAGTTGATGCTCCTGAGGTTTCTTCACCATTTTGGAGGTTCAGAGCCTCCATCCTGATGGGAGATAGTCTGTTTCACTACCTTTTGGATTTCTGGTGTTGATTTGGGCTGATTCTTTTCTGTCAATTCTGTTCTCGGAAAGCAACCATTAGCTAGGTCCATTAAATATTTAATTGCCTCTGAAGACATCTTAATTGCAATTAGCAATTCGCTGGAGAGCCATTTGCAAGAGAATTGGGAACTATAAAGCAGGATTGGTTGGGGGGAGAGAAGGCGCATCGTTAGGAACCAAATCTTTGCAGGGTGATGAGGCAGGAAGGAATCGCACTTCTGATAGAGCTGGGGACTTAAAATCTAAGTTTCTTATCCCTGGCTTGTGTAAGTTTTAGCAAGCCAAAATCTTGTCAGCTGAGTAGCAGAAACCTATTATCTGCTTATGCAGCAAGTTGTACATTTTTAATCCTGTTGAATGTATGTGTACTTTTTCTTCTGTTAATTAGTTGAACATACCAAAATTAATTTTAAGCAATAAGCTGGTTACTAATGAAACTAGTTTGGGGATCTCTTGATACACTGAATCATAAGCTAAACAGATTGGCTGGGTTTCAAAAACAACACGGTAACTAGCAAAAAACAAACCCCATTGAAGCTAACTAACCATAACATGTTGTGGGATCTTTATCTGAACCATGCAAATTCAGCCTATTTCTGAATGTCAGGAAAACCAAACCGAAATTGGATTAGAAATTGGGTATTCAGCATCTTTCCCCAAAACATCCAGGGGCCTAGACCAGATGCTGGCTGGGGAATTCTGGGAATTGAAGTCCACACATCTTAAAGTTGCCGAGGTTGAGAAACACTGGCTTGGACGGTATCCAATTCCATAGATACTCCTTCTCTGTTACTGTTGTGTTGAAATCTCTCTTGCAAATCCTCAAAAGACTTTTGTCCCCCCCTTACAAAAGAAGCTTTTAATTTTTGACCTTGGCCTCAAGAATACCTTATCAGGCACTTTGGCAAAATTAATTATTTCAAGCAAGCTACTCACAGAGTCTTCTTTAACTAGATTTATGGAGATGAAAGTGAGATGATTGTAAGAATTCCAGCCACTGAATTATTGTCAGTTTAGACCAAATGATCCCCCCCTGTGCATCGGACAGAGTGTCTTTATTTCTTTTGAACAGTTTTTCTGGGATTCAGCGAGGAGGCAGGTCGTCTCGCTGATAACAAAGAAGCTTGCAGGTGGCTGTTTATGACACCATCTCCATTGCCATCTTTCAATTTTTCTTTGAGTGTTTTGGAGCTGATTTTATTACTGGAAGTGATAGAGGAGGGTGCTGTTATATGATACCTCTTCCTTCTTGGTAGTCCCAAAGGACCCTTAGCGTTTGTTTGATTGTTGTGAACCATCCAGATTTGAGAGTCGGGCGGCATACAAATATAATAAATTATTATCCTTATTCATTGGAAGTGTAAGAAGGTGAAGATGTTTGGACTATTGGAGCGAGAATTGAAAAACGGAGGACCCTGCAGCAAAATTATTGTATGCCACAAGTTGGAAAAGCAATGAAATACCGAGACTGGATTATAAAATTAACTGAACTTGCAGAAATGGCAAAGCTGGCCCGTTTGGTCAGAGAAAAAGCAACAACGTTTGGGGTTTTTTTTTTTTTTTTGGAAAGACTGGAAATCTTATCTGGACTTTTTGTTAACAGAAGAAAAGATTGAATTGATGATTTCAGGATTTGGGGATTAAAAAGGGGATGAAGAGTTGGGGGAAAGTTTAAGATGATAATTACTCAGCAGAAAGAAGAGCGGAAGGCATAATTTATGTTTATTCTTTTTTAAAGAAAATTCTTTCCTGTTTCTCTATTATTTTCTATTTTTGTTCTTATTTGTTTTGTATATTTTACTTTCATGGCTACCTTACCATTTAATGAAAGCCAGAACATCATTCCTCCCTCCTCTCTGCCCCCGACCACCATGAGAACAAGACCAAAATAGTCTATTCCTTTGAAAAAAAAACTCTGGAAGCAAATTCTCTTTTATTGCACTCAATCAGAACAGCAGGGAAACAAATGCTGCAGAATTTTCGGCCTCAGCCCAAAGAGGGGATCACTAAAATAAGCAAGGCAGACGTTGGTTTAAGAAACTGATGAGTCAGGAATTTATTTTTATGCTTCGGCTTTGTGAATAGGAGATTCACCTTTTCTTTCGGTCTGGAAAAGCAACTGGAGAAGAACCCACAGGACTTTTTTTTTTAAAAAAAAAATAAGCTTCTTGGGAAGGTGAAAATGAAGAGCAGAAAATCTGGCCTGATTTTCTCATTGAACTAGGAACTTTCAAGTCGGAATATACTTCAGTACAAACAGTGCAACTTCAAACCTGCACGTAGACATCTAGCACGTCAGGGAGCAAAGCTGGCTAAATCCTTCATCCTGACATTCTCTGTCCCGTTTTTTTGTTCCTTCATATGATGCAAGAAGCAGAACTTCTGATCTGAAGTTGGAATGGGTTACCCTGTTTTGTTTTTCTCACGCCGGGCCTTTTTAATGTTTAACCAGAAAAGTTGGAACTTTTAAGCACTGAACCCATTAGAGCAAAGCAGAGGCGAAAATTGAATATCATTTAAAATGGATCTGGAACGACAGGGCGGTAATGTTCTTAGCATGCTGCTTCCAAATTATGCATTTCCAAGTTTTCTTCTGGTTTGGAGAAATGCGCAAAGCGTGTTTTGCCATCGCTCCAAAGCTGTTTGGAGCAGAATCGATCTGGGGCTAAACGTTTCAGTTCGCAGGCTGTTAATGTTTGAATATTGTCACTGGATTCAGGCGCTCCCAGAATGCCAGAAGGACGTGTGTGTGCGTGTGAGTAGGTGTTTAGTGTGTTACATTTGTGAAATTCAGATGGAAGCATGCACATTTCGAATCCTGCAAAAGTCATGCCTGGCGTTGGCATCATAATTAGCTGCTCCTTTCTGAGTTTTGCAGCAAAATCTTGGTAAGCATTCAATTTAGAGGGTTTTTTTATGCATAGCTGCAGGAGAGAGCCAAACTTTTTCTAGGGGCAAAGTCCTGCTCGGAGTGCGATAGCCGTAAAGTTATTTCACTGAAGTGAAATAAGATCCGGACTGGCTAAGTTTTGATGTTCAAGCTAAAATAAGGTATGTCTTTTAAATAGCCCTCCTCCCTCCAAACCTGCCCCCCCAACACTGAGATTGCTCAGTTTTTCAGCGCTTGACTGCTGAAATTTGATTCAAAAATTGGCTTGGGGGTTGGACGTCGTTGGCTGGCACTGCCCACCCCTAGCCCAAGCTGGTTTAGAATAAGATTGCATGGCGATGAGAGCTTTTAGAGCGTCGTGAACCGGCCTTTCTAAAACAGAACCAGAATGCTGTAAAGTCTCTTTTTCTTTCCTCCTCTCTTTTTAAAGAAAAGACATCCATTTCCTTTCTTCTAGCGGCCTGCAATCAATTCCTTAATTCAATTCAGGTCCTCCGAGCGATCGGCATCAAAGAGCTACAGCAATCTGCAAAATCACTCCAGGTCAATTCAGATGTCTGGAACACCCTGCAGTAGCTTCGGATTTCTGTTTTCCAGCAAAACGGGGCCGCTGCGGCGTGACACCGTTTGCTGCAGAGAATTGCCCTGCGTCTCGATCCGTCACTTGGGAATGCGAGGTTTGGCCTTCTGCCCTCGGCCGTGCCCGCCTCCAAAGCCGTCCCGTGAAGGCAGCCAGGCTCCCCTCTTCCTCCTTTGCAAGAGCCAAGTTGTGAATCCCCATTGACTTATTTTACATTAATTAAAATTCCCTGCGGAGGTATGAAAGGGGGTACAGTACAATCATCTTATATGTGTTGCTCAGAAGATGCGTAGAGAGTTGGCAGGGGAGCCCCACTGCCGAGGTGGGAAAGCAAAAGAAAAAAAAATGAGGATTGTTGTGGGGGAAAAACCCACTGAAGCAAAGAATCGAAGCATTTGGGGATTGATGTAGACAAGTATCTTTTACGGGCCTGCACAGCTACTGTATGCATTGAGCTCTTCGCTAGAAGGAGGCAGGAGAGCCCAAATCCCACAAGGTTACAGCTTATAAACCCTCTGAGATGCAACCTAAGCATTACAAAGGCAATGTAAATTATACATTTTGGGCCTTCGAGTCAGTTTTTGACTCCTGGCACCTGCCTGGATGAGGCCCTGCAGTTTTCTTGGCAAGATGTCAGAAGCGGTTTGCCATTGCTTGTTCCCTAGGGCTGAGAGAGAGGGGCTGGCCCAAGCTCACCCAGCTGGCTTTGTGCCTCAGGCAGGACTAGAACTCACCGTCTCCTGGCTTCTAACCTGGCACTCTTCACCACTACAGCAAACTGGCTCTCTGTGTAAATGTAATATCCATTTGCAATGTAAATTATAGCATGACCGTTACAGCCGGCATGTAGCATCCGATAAGAACATGGGGTGACCTTCCTAGGGGCTGATCCTGCACCTCTAAATTCTGCTTTTCTAAGGAGGCACCAAGCCTGCTTTTCTCTACTGATGCAAGTACCTTCTAACATAAACCATGTCCTTTATTGTGCCCATATATTGCCTCCTTTCAAATCAAGGAAGAGTAAGAACAAGCTGGATTTTTATGAGATGTCTCCCCTTTCTCCGGGAGCAGCAAGCAGTTTCAGGTTACCTGTGCTGAACAGCAATTGTGTATATAAGGCTAGAATATTATCTGTCCCCCGCAGGACGCATTTGCAGATTTAGAAGGAAAGTGGGCTCAGGAATGACGAGGAGGAGGCACGAACCATGCGCAAATCACAGTTTGCCAATTGGAGTTTGTTTGCATAAAATGCATATTCGTTCCTTAGTGTTTATCCAGATGGGCAGGTTTTCTTTCACTTCACTTCTAACCACCTTGATACGACACCTTGGTTTGCACTAACCTGAGATGAAAACTTGCCAGTTAGGGTGAGAAGGTGATTTGGGGGTGGAGAAGGAAAATGGCCAAACTCAGAAGCATTCTGCATTTTGGAGCTGTGTATGTTTCCAAACCATTTGGCTGACCAATGTTGGAAAGAGGCATAGGGACTTTTGCTTTGATCCAGTAAGAGTTGGGAGACTTTCCAGATTTTGGACGGTTGTAGCTGTGATAATTAAACTTCCATGTCTAGAGGCAGTCTACCATTGATTTCTGGGCATCGAGATCAAACCACATGTATAATTTACTAGGTGGTTTAAATATTGAGGGATATGTCTATCAACGGTAGGAACTGGCAGTGTTTTCAGGCATCATTGTACAACGGTGTGTGATATCAGGGCTTCAGGCAAAATTCAGATGAGGTTTGAAAATAAAAAAATAAGCAGCTTATAAACATTAAAAGCTCTAAACGTTGGGGAGAGAACGCAGGGATCTTTGCAAGATTTGGCTAACACATGAGATTTCAGCCAGTCCCAAATCTGCATCTATTGGCTGTCGATGAATGGAACCTCCATGATTAGACATAGTGTATCTCTAAATACCAGGGACCAACATGTTTATGCTCTCTTTCCTAAATGTTTCGAGCTTTTAGAGAGTGCAAACACAGCATGTGGCCTCTTTTTTAGGTAATTAATCTTTCTGTGAGCTTAAATGCATCCTTTTATGATCCCAGCTTGGAACTTATATCCAAGGGACATTCAAGTCATTAGGCTAATAAAAACAAAATCCTCCTTCTTTGAAGGTGCTCTCTCTCTCCCCACCCTTTCACTTGGGAAAAAAGGGGCTTTTGAAAATGATTATATCATTTCACTGCTCTTTCTGGAAGGGGAAAAGGTTCATAAAAAGTTGCTTTCTGACTCAGCGGGTGTTCTGATCTCAGCAATCTGTACTGTGTTACTCATGCAGTTTATAACTAAAACTGGGCAGAGACCGTTTTTGCACTCCCCGCCCTGCCACAAGCAGTTCCCATTCTTTGAAATAAAGATAGATTTTGGCTGGAAACATCTTCCCATAAGAAGACAATTTTGGTAGAAAAACTCCAGGGTGGAGTGGGGTGGACTCAGATTAATGTTGGAATGTGAAAACAGCACATAGTACAGATAGTCCTCCCTTAACGACCACAATTGGGACTGTAATTTAGGTCACTAAGCAATGTCATTAAGCAAATCATCACGTGACCGAACCTGATTTTACAACCTTTTTGTGGCAGTTGTTAAGTGAATCATGTGGACGTTAAGTGAATCACATGGTTCCCCATTGATCTTGCTTGCTGGAAGCCAGCTGGGAAGGTCACAGATGGTGATCATGTGACTCCAAGACTCTGCAATTGTCATAAGGGTAAGCTGGTTATGAAGTGCCTGGACCGTGGGGGCGCTGCAATGGTCATAACTTCAGGCACTGCTTGTAAGTCACTTTTTTTAGTGCCTTTGTACTTTGAACGGTCGCTAAATGAATGGTCATTAAGTGAGGATTACCTGTAAGTTAGTTACTGCTGATTTGATATATTTCAGATGTATTGATAATAATTTCATCCTTCCCAGCCAGTACATTTCCAATATTTTTTAATTATTTTTTTAAATTTCCAAGATATTTCCTTCTCCCCAACTTTAACACTATAGATATCCTGCCTGGGTTGCAAAAGGTTTAATATTCACTATTTAAGTTTACTAATGGAGGAATTGATAGCAACAAAGGTGTAAGATTTTTCTTATCGCAAATGATTGTTTGCTAATTGCCTGAGCGAATTAGTGATCCAGTGAAGAACAATTAAGTGTGAATAAGATAAGAGTCAAGGCATTCAGCAATGAAAACTTAATTGATGTACATGCACGTATGAAGCGGTCTGTAAATCCTCTTTTTCTTTCTCCTTTTGCCTTTTCCAGTCACAGAGAAGGAAGTCCAGCAATGGTGAGTTTTCAGCGTTATTTCATATTCTCAAAAGTCTGTTGAACGTTTGTACGTATTCGAACAAAAGAGGGGGAAAAAAGCTTGGGGTTCACAGGCACTAAAGTGTTGCACAGCATTTGTGTAATTTTGTGGTCAGATCCCATGGAAGTCTGCTTCCTTAGGGCATGTGGATTTCAGAGGGACTCTGTCTTGAGAAAGGCGAGACGGTACTTCAAGCCCAGCAGGAAGCCCATTTACTTTGGAAGGATGATGTATGGGTTGTGCAGAGGAATTAAATCACAAAAATTCTAGAAATTGGATTATTTGAAAAGGTGAAGCAATGGGGATGGGGGTGGGGTGGGGTTAAAAATATGGCTTATCCAAATCATTGGCTGCATTAATAAAATGAGCTAATTTAGATTAACTTTAACCTTAGAAATTCACACATTCCTCTGCTTTTGTCCCAAGTTTGGCTCATCAGAATTCCTAAATGGAAATCTGCCAGAGTTGCTTCTCCCAAAATTGGATGAACTGAGTCCTGAGGCCAGAGAGGCGAGTTTGCTAACACAAGGGTGCACTACTGGCAGAGTTCACACAACAGTATATGGGGGTCACTTAAAGCCCAAGCAGATGCTTTGGCACAACATGTTAAGATTGGTTTATTTTATTCTGGTTTAGCTTTGTGTCTTCAGAAAATCCAGGGTGCTTTAGGTTAAATGATGGTTCAAGGTCTTCTGCAAAGCAGAATTGGGTGAATTTGGAACCCAGGTTATGTGCTGTGTGAATATAGCCAATGTGAGTTGGAGATAGGTTAATGTTCCCACGAAAACTGGAGGAACAGCCTTACTTTCCAGCCTAAAATAAATATTCACTCCCCAAGAGAACACCAATATTTATTCTGAGTATTTATTCCCTCAAAGCATCATGTGCATTTGGAATTAGTTGCCCTGAGTACCTCCTTTGTCAATGGATACTTTGAAGTTTACTATAGCCTTTATGGTAACCACATTGTGCAAACTGGGACTTGAATTGGTGGTGGTGGGGAAGTTGCTTTGTTTGACCATCATGTGTTATCTGAATGTAGTCATTGTGGCTTGTTACACCAGGTTTAGGTTTTACAATGTTGTTCAAATGCAGCTACTTTTAACATCTTTCTTAGCTCAGTGAATGTCCGTGGAAAGCTACATGTCCCAATCTTAGCCGATGTAATGGGATGTGGGGATGACCTTGAGAGACAGGAGGAAATGATGCAGCCTAGTCAATGGTCAGATAAGAGGCAGCTTAGCCCACAGAAGAAAAAAGGGCGTGGGAAGCGTCTCAGAAGGAACCCTCCCTAGTTTCTTGGACTGTAAAGGAGAGGGGGAAGAGAACTACTATCAGACTTTCAAGATTCTGTTAATGTAACCTTACAATAAAGATAGAGCTTATGCTCCTGGGTGTGCTTCTTGTCAGGACTAACCTGTTTCATAACGTGTCAGACAGAGTTGTAAAAACTACTGATCTGAAGCATATCAAGGACTCTCCACTCTCAAAATGCTCTACGATAGGGTTATCACTGCTTTGTGGGGGGCACTTTGATAGCTTGGACTCATCCTGCTCTTCAAACAGAGGCCATGCAACCTTTTTCAGCAAAGACCTGCTTTTGGCCTGCTGGAGACTTGGAGCAAGTAGCTGGCACGATATTTAATCTTGGATAAGCTCCAACATTGCAACAGCATGAATAAATGCCCCTAGTTTGGTGAGTAGTCAGTTCAATTCATCATCAACCGAAGGTCCTACTTCCAAGTGACTTTATTTAATTAGTGAAATGCAGTTGTCCTAAAATGGGAGGAGAGGTAGACTCAAAACATGAGGTGCTTGCTTTTCTGGGCACTTAGCTGCAAAGTGGCCAGCTTGTCACAGTAGAAATATAGGTCTAGTTTTCTGTGATAAGCTCCCCCCACCCTTGGAAAGTCCTGCGTCTTTTGCTCAGAATTGTCAGGACCATGGACAGCTCCTCAAGACCATTCATTCTGCTGAGGCTAGACCAGCCTTCCGTAACCTGGACCTCTCCAAATGGGGTGGGCCTGCAGCTCCCAGAATTCCCTACCATGGTGGCTGAACACCTCTAGCTGAGAATTCTGGGAGCAGTTGTGATCCGTAAGGCACCGAGTTGGGGGAAGTTGATATATTGCCCAGTAAATCAAAGCAATGCCAGAACTTGTCGGGTTTTGCGTTGCGCCCAACCAACCTACTTAAAAGAAAAGGAATCTAAATCAGCCCATGAAAAATGTGGGAGAAGAAGCTGGTGGGCCCCAGGGAGGCACGTGTGAGACCAGGTTGGCTACTTTTTGCTCTCTGTTATAATAGGTATCTTCAAAACTTTCAGCAGCCCTCCCTGTCCTTCCACAAATTCTAGCTTCATCTCATGCCTAAATCTGGCCGTTGCAATTTGCAGACCAGGGTTGTTGGCTTAATAATGTATCCAGACCCAGCCAGGTGTGGCATTCAACAAACCATCATTAAAACAATCTACAATTTAGCAGAAGGTGTGTGAAGCAGCCCTGTGCCAAACCATTATAGCAGATAATGTGTTCAAAGAAGAGAAGGACTGGAAGAGGTCTCAGAAAGGACAGTCTCCATGTATATGTATTTTTTTCTCTTTTTGCCATGCTAAAAATTACAGTCTGGAAGCAATTTTGAAGCTGTGATTAACTCCTTTAAGGCCAATAGGTTTTGTTCCCCTACTGTAGAGAATTGCAAATGTCAATCTTGTCTATTTCTTGTAGAAGCAACATTTGAGCTGAGGACTTTAACTGTGCTGATGCAGGCTTTTTCCCCTAAAGCAGTGTTTCTCAACCTTGGCCACTTTAAGAAGTGTGGACTTCAACTCCCAGAATTCCCCAGCCAGCATGGCTGGCTGGGGAATTCTGGGAGTTGAAGTGCATACATCTTAAAAGTGGTCAAGGTTGAGAAACACTGCCCTAAAGGTCACAGAAAAGCTGAGATTTTATTAAAAAAAATTGCTCCAGTTGCTTTCTTTGGGACATAGGGAGAATCAACCTCCCATCCCAGAAACTCAGTTTATTTTTCTCATCTTAGGTACAAAGGCTTTATCAAGGACTGCCCCAGTGGACAGTTAGATGCAGCCGGATTTCAGAAAATCTACAAGCAATTTTTCCCTTTCGGCGACCCAACCAAGTTTGCAACATTTGTCTTCAATGTCTTTGACGAAAACAAAGTGAGCTCACTTTCTTTTCCTCCCCTCTCCTTCTTCCCTTTCTAAGGGAAGCGTGGATGGCCAAACGTTGTCCGACTGGGAAGGGACCCAGTGCCTTAAAAAAGCTCTCCAGGGCACGTAGGATCCATGAATATCCCCAGGGGATCTCAACGCCTTCAACTTGCATTTTATTTTACCCATCTTCGGATGGGAGGGGGTCTTAGAGGCCATGCAGTCCAACCCTTGATCCACTCCAAAATGTGAATGTCTTCACTTTGCTGTCTAAACGGTTTCCCCCCTTATTCAGAGAGGGGATATTTCTGGTGCGTAGCTCAGCCCCAGCCCAGAAGGGTCACCGGTCCCAGCCAGTCCTAAGTGATGTTCACCTTGCCGTTCTTTAATTTAAGGCTTGTTAAGTTAAAGTGGGAGAAGGCAAGGAGGGAGAAAGAAAGGAGGCATTTCACACCAGTTTCCTCTGGTCCTGTAAAAACTTCCTGAACAATCTACAGTGAAAATCACACGCTGAGTTTTGGTTTTGTTTTGCTGACCAGATTAAACTTTTTCACCTGGCAAGCTGCGCTCATCTAAATATTAATCTACTTTTTTTTTTTAATCACTTTTCCCTTTTTCTTTGGCCAATTCATACCCCCTTTTCAGTTTCAAAATGCATGCCAGTGAATCTGATCTCTCTCTGGCCCAACCTGTATTTGCCGTGAACTGTATTTTCACAGAAATGGGACCGGGGGAAAGGGGGTGTGTGTGAACGAATATAAACAGCTAGACTCTTTCTATTTATTTTCTCTCCTTTTTTCCCCCATCCCTGCCCAAGATCTTTAAATTTGGGGAGATGTGTGTGGGAATGGAACAGCATTTCCAGCATAAAGGCCTTCCGATATTCCGCACGGCTACGTTTTATTAGAAGGAGTCTGTTAGCAACTTTTCCAACTAACAGATTTTATTAGAAAGCAGAAGCCTAGATCCATTTAATCAAAATGGTTAATTGGAAAAGGCGCTATCAGACTCCTAATTTTTTGCACACACTAACACATCTCTCCTCCTACAATCTCCGTGTTTTGTTCTCCCTGCACTTAAACAGCCAGGGCAAAAAATTATCTTCATTTTTAACCCTCCTCTTTTTTAGAAGCTCACAGTTCCCTACATATGGGAAGTCTCTCCTTTCAATTCCCTTCCACTTCTATGTTGCTGCAACTGAACCAACTCCTCGCTGTTTACATCAGTAAAAAGGCATTACTTTTAAAAACTGGTACCCTGTTTATTGGCATTAGGGTTCTGGTCGTCAATAATAACTGCCGTGTATTTTTAAAGCAGTTTTAAAGTGGCAAAGCTGTAGGTTGCTCAAGCTAAGCGACCGCGGGAGACGTTTGAAACGGCCCCGTTTTCAGCTGCAGAAAGGAATGAGAGCTTCTGAACTATGAGAAATGAAGGGATGGCTCCATATTGGATTCAGAACCACTGATTTGGGGGAAGTTAGTGCAGATAATGAGATTTGCTCATACCACCCTGTAATACCTCTTGGAGGACGGATGAGAATAAGTGGGAACTGGAAACCACTTAGGGGCTTTTTGCATAAAAATGACCTTGTGATGTATGGCTTTGACAATGAGACAGGATAGATTATAGAAAGAAGAGAGTCATGCTGTAACTTTAGAGAGAGAGATTAAAATAGAATTGTCCTTATAACTGCTGTGAAGAAGATGGGGAACTTTTTCTTTATGTCTTTATCTATTTTTCTCTCTTCTTATTGTACTTTTAGCTTTCTCTGCTATTTTTCCCTTTCCCTTTTCTCTGTCCTAATTTAGTTTGTATTCATTCTTATATGGCTTTTAAAACTTTTAATAAGAATTATGTTTAAAAAAAAGGATGGATAAGAATAGAGAGCGTGGCGTGGTGTAATTGGGCTTCAAATGGCTTCTTCTAAGTGGATCTGAGTCTCATCCGTTTCGTTTGCTCTTCTCAGGACGGAAGAATCGAGTTTTCTGAATTTATCCAGGCTCTTTCAGTTACCTCCCGAGGAACTCTGGATGAGAAACTGCGGTGTAAGCAATCAAATGCCTTAAGTTGAACCTTCTACATTAAGAGTTTCCCCCCACCAATCGTGTAACAAAAGAGTCATCTTGGTAGAACGACAGTGCTCAACTTTCTGAAACCGAGAGCTAGATTTGCCTGGGAGAGATTGACTTGATGGGTGTGTCCTCCAAACGAGGGGGGCCTGGACAAAGAAGGAGGTGGTGTTAGAGGAAACCCCAAAGTTGTCTTCATTTCATTTACAGTTTATACAGCAATCGAATTTAAAAAGTTGTAAGAATCAGTTCCGGGAATGATCAAAGTTCTGGAGGCCATAATGTAAAAAGTCAGCTGGAATCCTCCCTGTTGTCGGTGAAGAGACCTGTCTCCTTGCTGATCGTAGAAAGGCTGTTAGGAAGAAATCAGAAAGTTTCCACCCTAAACTCCAAGGGGACATATTGGTTCAAAAGGGGAAGTAGTTGCCAGAATTCTTGTAGCTCCCTCCCTTTCATCTCAATAAATCTTGCTAAAGAGAACTTGGAAAAGTATCACTTTCAGGGTTAGGCAGCTGTTAAAGACCCAGATGTTGGTGAGGCCAGTGAAGGGTATGGTGTTGGAACAAACCCTGAATTTGTCTTAATTTCATTTACATTGATTAAATCAAACCAATTAACCTTCATTAACAGGATGACTCCCCATAGACTTAATGATTTTCCCATTCTGTTGCCTTACATTACAATTTGGGGGCAATGTTTGGAAGAACGTGGTGGTCCTCAAATCTTTGCTCAGCCTTGTGGTGGATGTTGATGAACTGGAGAGTTTTGCCCTTAAGTTTCTTGAAGTTAAGACAGAAAAAGGGCCAGTCTTTTGTACAAAGGAAGAAAATGTCTGAGAAATTGTGAGAGAGATTATCGCTGAGGCTTATGCCTTTCTCTGATGGGTCAGGAATGCTGAAATCTCTCTGTTCCTAATGGTATACAGGTAGTCCTCACTTAATGACCACAATAGAGAGTGGAAAATTGTTGTTAAGGGGGGAGTTGTTAAGCGAGTTGTGCCTGACTTTACGACCTATTTTGTAGTGACCATTAAGTGAATCACTGCAATCGTTAAGTGAATCATGCAGTTGTTAAGCGAATCATGTGGTTCCCTATCGATTTTGCTTGCCAGAAGCTGGTTGGGAAGGTCGCAACTGGTGATCACGTGACCCTGGGACACTGCAACCGTCATACGTACGAGCTGGTTGCCAAGTACCCGGATTGCGATCACATGACTGTGGGGGTGTTGCAATGGTTGTAAGTGTGAGGACTGGTTGTAAGTCCTTTTGTTCAGCACTGTTGTAACTTCAAACGGTCACTAAATGAATGGTTGTTAAGTGAGGACTACCTGTATATCTTTTCTTGTAAACTCCAACCAACTGCTTCTTCCCCCCTGTGATTTCAGGGGCCTTTAAACTGTATGACCTGGATAACGATGGGTACATCACAAGAAATGAGATGCTGGACATTGTAGATGCTATTTACCAGATGGTGGTGAGTATATGAGAATTGTCTGTTATTTCTGGAAAGAGACTCAGCTGCAGGAGGTGGCAGATTCTATCCTGCACTTCAGATGACTACGGTGCCGGATGAAATGCTTTTATGCAAAGCCGGACCATTGGCTTCATTGAGCAAACCAGGGTTCCCTGAACCATATCTAAATGGGTTGTGTGGAACAGAGGCTGTTTCATCTTCCCTTTCTTGGCCCAGGGCAACACAGTGGAGCTTCCTGAAGAAGAGAACACGCCGGAGAAGAGGGTGGACCGGATTTTTGCAATGATGGACAAAGTGAGTTTTTTCCCTTACCTTATTTGGCCCCCAGCAGGGGGTAACCAAGTTTACCCCCATTCTGCTTCATTCAGATCCACAGTCCTATGTCCTAAGGCAGCTGTTCATGGGGAAATGAGAGAAGAAAGCCTACCAAATTAAATCAAGTTTAATTTGTAAGGTCTTTGGGATTATGGACAGCTGTTGAAGTCACATCTTTGCTCTTCCTTTGAGGAAGGGGTGGGATGGAGACATGAACCACGCTGTCCTTTTTAGAAAGATATTTGTGGGACGTGATGGTCCTTCTACAACCACTTCTGGTCCTGGGAGTCTGGATTCAGTATCTCACATCTCCTTCCAGAGCAACACTGGGACATTTTCACTAGCTGGCAAAGCTTGGTACCTCACAGCCTTCCATCGGGGGGTTATGAAGGTGCCCAACTTTGCTAAAATTTTGTGTCCTGCTGTGTAGTTTTTGGATTTGATATACATAGAGAACCAGTTTGGTGTAGTGGTTGAGGCAGTGGTCCTCAACCCTAGCAATTTTAAGATATGTGGCTGGGGAATTCTGGGAGTTGAAATCCACCCATCTTAAAGCATACTGGCTAGGGAATTCTGGGAGTTGAAGTCCACCTATCTTAAAGTTGCCAAGGTTGAAAAACACTGGGTTAAAATGCTGGCCTAGAAACCAGGAGATGGTGGGTTCTAGTCCTGCCTTAGGCATGAAAGCCAACTGGGTGACTTTGGGCCAGTCACTCCTCAGATCAACCTACCTCACAGGGTTGTTGTTGTGGGGAAAATAGGAGGCAGAAGTATTACGTATGCTTGCTGCTTTGAGTTGACCAAATGTGTGTGTGTATGTATAAATACAGTGGAACCTCGGTTTACGAACTTAATTCGTTCCGTGACTCTGGTCGCACCCCGAATTGGTCACAACCCGAAGCAAATTTCCGCATAAGGTTCAATGTAATTACCGTTAATCCGTTCTGGCATGGAGGACAGGGAGGCGGCTATTGCTTGGAGGGAGAGTCCCCCTCCCTACGACCACATGTCAGGGGCGGAAAATGGCCATGGACCACGTGTCAGGGGTGGAAAAATGGCCGCGGACCACGTGTCAGGGGTGGAAAATGGCCGCAGACCACGTGTCAGGGGCGGAAAAATGGCCGCGGATCACGTGTCAGGGGCGGAAAAATGGCCCCGGACCACGTGTCGGGCGGAAAATGGCCACGGACCACGTGTCAGGGGCAGGAAAATGGCCGCGGACCGTGTCACGGGAGGGAAAATGGCCGCATATCCTGTTCGTACCCCGAGGCGGAGTTCGCAAACCGAAGCAAAATTTTGCGGCCGGAGCTGGTCGTAACCTGAAAAGTTTGTTAACAGAAGCGTTCGTAACCCGAGGTTCCACTGTTTAATAATAATAGTAATTATAAAAACAACACACCCAAGAAATTTAATCCTGTGAGTTGACGGTTCTTCTGAGTCCCTGTCCGCTGGTCTCCTGACCTGAACAACCAGCTGTCTCATTAATTCGGCACCCAGAAGGGCGGTTTGACTGGATGACCTCTAATGCCCCTCCCACCTAGATGAGAGCCCCCCAGCCTTTCCTAACCTCTGATTCTTCTTCTGTTCCAGAACGCTGATGGGAAATTAACGTTGCAGGAGTTCCAGGAAGGCTCTAAAGCTGATCCTTCCATCGTTCAGGCACTTTCTCTTTATGACGGACTGGTATAGTCGCACGTCTGATGCTTCGGTGAGCGTCAGTGTTTCCAGCATAAGAGATGCTGCAGGAACCGTAGCGTCAGCCTCTGAATTGCTCTGCCAAAGTTCAGCTTCCCATTAAAACAGGAGAAGTGACCCCCCCCCCAAAAAACCTGCAAAAAATCCTCACTAGACTTGGATGGATGCATGATAATTTTTTTTAATTTTTTTGATTTGATTTGATTTGATTTGATTTGATTTGATTTGATTTGATTTGATTTCATTTCATTTCATTTCATTTCATTTCATTTCCCTCTCTCTTCTGTGACTCTGGGCGGCTGACAACAATGAGAAAACAACAGCAGTAAAACCCCATAAAAAAATAAATAAATGCAGCAAACGTAGAACCACCGCTAAATACTTCATTTGAAGTTTATTTGTGGCCAAAGACCAAAATATCCAAGATTTTGCAATACACTATAATGCCGTGCAGCAAGGTAAGAACAAGAGGAACGCCCCCCCCCCCAGCAAATTCAAGAAGGAATTAGAATGGTTTTTAATTAAATTTATGGGCAGAAGGTGACGCGTAGAAGGCAGAATTAAGATGCTGCATGTATTAAAACGATCGGGGAATAAAGAAGAATGCTGATGGGTAATTCACGTTGCAATTCCAAAAAAAAAAAAAGGAATAAGAATCCACTTAGGGAAAACAAGTTAATAAGATTGCTGTACAATTGGATTGCGGGGAAAGGCAACTTGGTTCGTAGAGGAAGTGAACAGGTTTCTCTGAATTTCTACTCCCGGCCAGGCGAGAGAAACAGAATATGTCTTCCCGATTTCCATCTTTTGATGCTCGGGCTCCTTCTCAAAGTCTGAACCGCATCACTGCAGAGAGCATCATAAGCAAAGCTTTCTTAAAAAGCGGATGGACTTTGGATGAGGCACACAGTAGGAGTGTCACCGTACAGAGAACATTCCTGTTGTTTCTTTAAGCAATTGCGTTGAAGCCAAAAGCGAACAACTACAGGCAGCCCTCGTTTTCCGACCGTTCGCAGTTACGACGGGGATGAAAAAGTATCTTTACGACCAATCCTTGCATTGATGACCTTCGCAGGTCTGTAAAGCCAAGGAAACATAAGTAAAATTGCAAGCACCATTGTGGTTTCACTTGGCAAATGCTTCACTCAGTGACTGAATTGCCGGTCCCCATTCTGGTCCCTAAACGAGGATGCCCTGTATTGCTTAAAGTTGCTCAGAACTGGATCCCTGCAAGATAACAGAAGAACTGTTTCAGCGTTTCCTTCCAAATCTGATTCTAACCTAAATTGGCATCCTTGCTTTAACCAGGCTAGTAAGAGACTAAAACCCCCACATTCACATACAGATAGTCCTCGATTTATGACCACAATTGGGACCAGAACTTCCGATGCTAAGCAATATGGTTATTAAGTGATTCACGCCCGATTTTACGACCTTTTTTGCCATGGTTGTTAAGCGAATCACATGATCATTAAGCAAATCCGGCTTCCCCCACTGACTTTGCTTATCAGAAGCCCCTTGGAAAGGTCACAAATGGTGATCACATGACCCAAGGATGCTGCATCCATCGTAAACACATGCCAGTTGCAAAGCGCCCAAATTTTGATCCCATGACTGTGGGGACTCTGCGATGGTTGTAAGTGTGAGGACCGGTCATAAGTTACTTTTTTCAGCACTGTTGTAATTTCAAATGGTCATTAAACAAATGGCCGTAAGTCGAGTACTACCTGTACCAACGTGAAACTTGATTATTGGGGGGGGTGCCTTCTTTAGGGCCAATCCAACCTATTGGATTAAATTGGAGTGCTGGGCAACCCCAGAATGTGTTTGCACTTCTGTAAGCAAATAAAGCATTTTGCCTCAACCCATCCTGGGGCTGTGAAACTCCTCCCTCTGTAGTGTAGAGATGTCCATCAAATCAGACACCTTCGTGCTGTTTTCAATCTCTTCCTCCTTTTGTGGAGTCCTTGGTGCTCTCTGAGCTTGCTCGTTTGCCAGCTAGGCAGCATCGTCCGTGTGAGGGAGGGTGGGGTTTGCTCCAGGGACCCTCACCCTCACCCTAACTCCACAGTCCCACCCAGAGCCACATATATCCTCTTCTTCCTCCTTTTGTTTCTTTTCCTTTCCAGGCCCATTGGAAAGACCTTCTTCCAGTGACATCCGGCTGCCTCCCCCAACAAGACCCTCGCCTGACGTTACTCTTATGTTACTCGCCAGCAAAGGATTCATTTGGAGTCTGACATCAGCCTCAAATCCTTTCTGCTTGGAATCGTCTCCATTTACCAATCGACTGCATTTATTTTTATTTTTTAAAGAGAGACGGACAAAGGGGGGGGGCGGGGGAAAGGAAACCCAGGATCATTTAGTGGCTGGAGACTGTTCCCCCACACTTTTTCCCCTCTGTGTTTTGTTTGGAATGAACTTAAGGTTTAATTTTTCTTTCCCGGGGGGCGGAGGGGGGGAGGGAAAATGGAGGGGGGGGAAGCTACTGTTGTCATGGCCCTGGGTGTCCAGCTGCTGTTAGATTGGATCCAAAAAGCAGGTGGGGAGTCCAGGAGGGGTCGAGGGGTTAAGAAACAAAACCAATCAAAATCAGTTTGAAAAAAATCAATGTTCCATATCATCTGGATTTGCCGCAGTTTGCATCGCGGTCTGCCTCTAAAAACACAGACCGATCTTAATGTTGGAGCGACGGCCTAACCGCCTCGTCCATTCTCTGTGGATAGGATTGGCGTGTACGTGTCAAAAAGTGCGGTGTTTTTCGTTGAACTGCCTCTCACTTACCACCCCCTATTTATTTGCTGCTTTAATATTGTGTGGTCACTGAAGGATCCAACACCGGAAGGGTGGCAGTGAGTCTGTATCGGGGGGTCTTTTTCTGCCGCGGGGGAAATTAAGCCAAAAAAAATAAGTTATTCCCTGAAGCTGTCATCACGCACACTGCCGCCTGGCTGAAGTTCGAGGGGGTAAATGCCGCCCCCTGATTTTTGTGCTTTGTCTCTTCATTATTTTGTCCATCACAAATGTTCGGTGATGCTTCACTGGGGGTTTGGGAGGTCATGCACACACGCCTTGCTTTGAAGAGCTGAAACGCTCGACGTCTTTCTCCCGGGATCTCCAATCTCACAGATTTCCATGCCTGCATATTAAAAAAAGAAAAAAGGAAGATTATTTCAAATGTTTTCTTCTTTAAAAAATGGGAGACGCTGCAAAAGAGAACTTGGACCCTTCCAGTAGTCAAGGGCTCAGAGGCTTTCCTTAAAAAAAACCCGACTACAGTACAATGGATGGGGGGGAGAAAGGAATTTGCAGGATCAAAGTGAAAAATAAGGCAATGGAATAGAAGTTACACTACGTGCTCCCCCTGTTGGATATCCTGGGTATTGCAGGCTCAAAAGGGGGAAACTTGGGGCAATGTAATGGAACCAAAAGGCACCCAGTGGCTCACAGAGGTATTGCAGGCTCAATGGGGACAATAGGACAATATAAGGGAATCTATAGGATGACGTGCCTTCCCCTATTGGCTGAATGAGGTATTGCAGCCCCTTGGTGGCAGAAAATAGGGCAATGCAGTCCTCCCATAACTGCCCCCTGAGGCTTAATTGGGTTCTGGGAGCTGAAGGGCTAAGAATCGATTGCAATCGAGTGAAATCATCTTAACTGTATTGCTGCAAATTATCTTGACTCTAATTGGTTTCCACGGAAGTCATTCCATCCAAAAACGAAAGTGAAAGTAAGAAATGGAATTACAAAGGCTTCCGTAAATGGCTAAGAACTGCTGGGAACTATAGAGTGCCTTGGGGGGAATGTAGAAAAATGCATTGCAGGGAGAGGACATAGTGCCCCCAGTGGTTTATCTGGGTACTGCAGCCCTATTGTGCAATAGATGTTGAATTGCCCATTGAGTCTGCAATACCTCTTTCAGCCACCGGGGGCAGTATGTCCTATGGATGGTGTTATATAGATTGCCCAGTCTTCCGCCTTGAGAATAGGTAATAGGGCAATGCCTTTAACGCAAAAGATATACTGCCCCCTGGTGGCCCACTTGGGTATAAATAGGTCTATAGGGAAAATACTGCAATGCAGTTAGGCCACAGGACATACTGCCCCCTGGAGGAAGACTAGGGTATTGCAGGCTCAATGGGGACAATAGGGCAATATAATGGAATCTATAGGGCCTACTGCCCCCAGGTGGCTAAATGGGGTACTGCAGGATCCATAGGGAAAAGGCTATATAATTCAGTCAGAAGATCACAACTTATTAGTCAAGACTTGATAAAGAAGAAACGGTGTTTCTGTTACAGTTAGGGAGGGTATAGCAAGAACAGTGCTTGGCTATAATGCAATCAATGACTGGATAATATTGATTAGACTTCATGGACAACCCTTTAATATGATGATCATTCAAGTTTATGCTCCAACCACCAGTGCAGAAGAAGAGGAGGCTGATACGTCTGATGATCAGGTAATCTGAAACCGACAGAACATGCAAGCAAGATGTGCGGCTTGTGATTGGAGACTAACACCAAAGTTGGAAACGTAAGAGAGGGAAACATAGTTGAATTGTACGGCTTATGACTCCTTTGTACCGTGCTGTTTTCCATATTGAGAGAATAATAACTCATTGAGCCACCAGGGGGCAGTAGTTCCTATAGATTCCATTATATCCTCCTGTGTTCAATGTTGAGACTGAAGGTTATACTAATCTAGATGAAACACTGCCCTCTGGTGGCTCAATGAAGTACACTCAAACAGCAACACGGGGCAGTATAATGGAATGCATAGGAAATACTGCCCCCTGGTGGCTCAATGTTGGGTAAATAGGGCAATAGAATAGACTCGATAGGGAATACTGCCCACTGATAATATGGAAAATAGGGCAATAGAATGGAATTTATAGGACAAGCTGCCCCCTTTTGGCTCAATGAGGCATTGCATGTACAATGGGAGAAAAAGGACAATATTATATCTATTGTACAATGTATAGCACAAAAGGGCTGCAATACTAAGGTAAGCCACTGGGGGCGCTACGTCCTCCCTTTGCAATGCATTTTCCTGCATTCCACCAGAGGCACTCCAGAGATGTTAGCACTTTATGGAAATTTACCTTTTAAATGCATTTCTTACTTTCAGTTTCGTTTTTAAATGGAAAGATTTAAAGTAGGGAGTCAAAGTAAGTTGCATTTCACCTATTGTAATATATTCATAGCCCTTTTCAGCTCCAACCCAACTGAAGCCCAGCGGGCAGTGTTGCTGTGGGAGGATTGCATGTATTCTCCATGGAGGCTGCAATACCTCACTGATCCACGCGAGGGCAGTATTTCCTAAGGTTGCCATTTGATTGCAGTCTGAATATGGAAAATAGAGCACTCTAATTGTGTCCATATGAAATTTTGCCCCCTGGTGGCTCACGTAGGAATGGCACTCTCAATGGGTAAAATAGGACAATGTCACTGAATCTATAGGAATTTTCCATTTTGCGATCAATACCTCACTGAGCCACCAGGGGACAGTATTTCCTATAGGTTACTATACACCACACTCAGTGGTGAAAACAGGGCAATCAATATATAATGGTATCTACAGGAAATACTGCTCCCTGGTGGCTCACTGAGGTATTGCAGTCTCAATATAGAAAATAGGGCAATATACAGTAATGGTAAAAGGAAATTACAATTATCAGGTGGTTCGATGAGGAACTGCAGCCTCAGTGGGTTAAGGAGGGCAATATATTGGAATCTATGGGAAACACTGCCCTCTGGTGGGTCAGTGAGGTCTTTTAGTCTCTAGTGGGAAAATAGAGCAATATAATGGAATCCATAGGAAATTCAGCCCCCTGGTGGCTCAATGAAGTATTTTCCCCACAAAGCCTACAATACCTCATTGACCACCATGGGGCAGCATTCCCCATACATTCCCTTTTACCGACCTATTTAACTCACTGAGCCTGCAATACCTCCTTAAGACACCAGGGGGCGGTATTACCCGTAGAATCCATTAAATTGCCCTATTTTTCATACTGAGACTGGAATACCTCATTCAGCTACCAGGGGGCAGTGTTTTCTGTAGAATCCTATAGATTTCAGTCAGAATATGGAGAACAGGGCAATATAATGGAATCTATAGGAAATTCTGCTCCCTGGTGGCGGAAAGAGGTATTCCAGTCTCAATATGGAAAAAAGGGCAATACAGTATAACCGAATCTATAGGAAATACTGCCCCCTCATGGCTCAGTGATAGATTGTAGGCTCTATGGGTGAAATAGGGCAATATAATGGAAGGTGTAGGAAATACTGCCTCCTGCTGGCTGAATGAGGTATTGCAGGCAGAATGAAGAAAAGAGGACTTTATAATGTCTATTGCACAATTCAGTGGCATTACCAAGATAAGCTACCGAGGGCGCTATGTCCTCCATCTGCAGTACATTTTCCTACCTTTCACCCAAAGGACTCTATAGTTGCTGGCCTGCAATACCCCAGTCAGCCACCAGAAGGCAGTATATGCTACCCTTTCAATACATTTCCCATGCTCACAGGGAGTGTAGGGCATTCTGTTCAGTATGTAGGACAAATTGGGGAAAGTAAAGGCCAAGATGGGGTCCTGGTAGCAGAAGGGCTAATAATTTAGAAAAATAGGATGTTCTATTTTTATGGTGGTGTTGCAACTTCTGTTTAATATAGCTTGATTCCAGGTAAATCATTCCGTCCAAAAACGAAAGTGAAAGTAAGAACCCATCTACAAAGCTTCACTAATTTTCTCCACACTGCTAACCATCATAGAATGCCCCCTGCTGGAATATTGTAGAGCAAAAGGTATTCTACATCGAGGAATAATGCCCCTGGTGGCTTACCTGGGTACTGCAGTCCTCTAAGAAAAATAGGGAATGTTTTGATGGTTTAGGAAATAATGCCGCTTGTGGGCTGGCATGGTGATTGCAGGCTCTAGGGCAAAGTAGTGAACCTCTAGGACAGTTTTTCTCAACCTCGGCAACTTTATGATGGGTGGAGTTCAACTCCCAGAATTCCCCAGCCAGCATGATGACTGGGGAATTCTGGGAGTTGAAGTCCACCCATCTTAAAGTTGCTAAGGCTGAGAAACCCTGCTCTAGGACCTACCAGATGCGGCCCCCCAGTTGCCGACTTGGGTACCGGAGGGTTCAAGTGGAGACTAGGGCAATGTATTGAACCTATGGGACATACCGCCCCCTGGTGGGTCACGTGGATATTGCACCCCCAATGGAGAAAATACTGAATTATATTGAACCTAGAGCAGATACTGGCTGACTTGGATATTGGAGGGTTAATCAGGAGAATTGGGGGGTGCATTGAACGCAGAGGACACTGATTAACCGGTCTTGATGTCACTTCGAAATCCAATTTTCATTTCCATATATTCGCCTGCCTACATTATGCTCTTTCCCTATGCTTAAAAAAGTGGTCAAGCTGGAAGCAGAGAGCAGACCTTGATCGCTTTTAGGATGGGGGGGTTCAAAACCGATGAGGCAGAAGGCTGAAAGTCAGGAGAGGCTGATCCATCAAGGCCAGTAAACTAATTGCTGAGTTCAGACTGTCGAGGAGGGTTGGTGTGTTGGTGGCTGAAATCCTTCTGCAAAGCATCAGCTAATCCAGGTTTGATGGCCAAACGGTGCAGAATTCCCGCAGAAAGGCCAGGACTGTGCGAGGAGACCGGCCAGATCTGGGAAAAGGGAGAAATGTCAAGGGTGCTCAGGTCAGGGGACCCTTGGACATCATGTGCCCTCCTGTCGCAACGGCCATTATCTCTTCCTGGCGGGTCACGAGCTGGAGGTCTCTCGAGGGTTGCCAAATTCTTCTCCCCACACTGGTGCTGTGCCTGATGGTGCAAGAGTTAAAACTGCCGCCGGGGCAATTTTTTTCCTGGCTCGCCTTGGCCGTGGTTCAGGTGGCTCGATTCGTGGTTGGGGAGTTTGGGATACCGTGCCAATCGTTCGCCCCCTCTTCAAGACTAGCCAGTTTGGGGCCAAAATGGTGAACAGAAGGCCATAAGAAGGGGTGCTTGTGGGGGGGGGTGGACGGGGCCCATCTAAGCTCCTCCTCCTCAAGCAAAGGTCTGGGGTATATATTATGGGATGGCTCGACTCCGGAGCACAGTCCGGTTGCTTGATCGGCAGCTGAATTCTTGCAGGCGACGGTAAGGGGCGTTTTAAACGTTGGCAGCAGGCGAAGGTGGCGAAGGAAAGGAGTTCTAAAGAAGATTGAGAAGAGGATTCAGGAGAAAAAAGGGAACTGGGGAGTTATGGGTCGGGTGATCAGAAAGGGAAGGCTCTGGGAAGAAGGAACTTATGTGGTAACTAACCTCAGAGAGAAAGGATAAAATATAAATGCATTTGTAACTGGTATAAAGAAGCAGCTTCTGATCTTCTTGACATCTTTTTTTTTCCCTATTAGCAAGATAGATTATAGAAAGAAGAGAATCGGGATGTCAGTTTAGAGAGAGAGGTTAAAATAGAATTGTACTTATAACTGCCTTGAAGAAGATCGGAAGCCCCTCCTTTTTATCTTTTTTCTTTCTTTTCGATTTTTCTTCAACTTTTTTGCTTCCCTCCCTCCGTTATCTTTTCCTTCCTTCCTTCCTTCCTTCCTTCCTTCCTTCCTTCCTTCCTTCCTTCCTTCCTCCCTCCCTCCCTCCCTCCCTTATCTTTTCCTTCCTTCCTTCCTTCCTTCCTTCCTTCCTTCCTTCCTTCCTTCCTTCCTTCCTTCCTTCCTTCCTTCCTTCCTTCCTGTTTGTCTGTGTTTTTATCTTCTTTTTTTAAAGTTTCCATTTCTATCCTTTTTTCTTTTCTCCCTGTCTTTTCTCTTTTATTTCCTACTTGTTTACTTCTCCCTTTTCCTGCTCTTCTTTTCCTTCTTTCAGTGAGTGTGGCTTTTACTTTGTACCAAAATCTTTCCGATAAAAGTGAATAAAAAAAAAAAGAAAGTAAAGAGGATTCAGGAGAAAGAGCTTAAAGCGTTTTTGTGGGGTGGGAAAAAGGCAAGAGGGGAAAGAAAAATAGGCTGGGCAGAGGAGGTTCTGTTGGTTTAGAAAGTTTTTAAGCTTGTTTTTGAAGCCCTCTTTAATTTTGAACGTGGACCTGTTGCATCGCTTTACATTTTGTGTTATTGTTAAAAGGAGGTTTTAGAAACAGAAAGGCCGGGTATAAATGCAGTCAATCAATAAAATCATTCTGGGTTGGCACAGAGCAAGCTCCCCTCTTCCCATCTGCCGGGTGCCTTCTGCTAGAACATCTGGACTGGCCCGCCTGCTGTTCAGGTGGAGTTCCTCTCCCGTACTCAGCAGGTGGAAATTCAACAGGTGCAGCCCTCATCTCATAAACAGGAAAGAAATGGGAGATTGGAAGTGAGAGGGCCTCGCAACTGCGAACGCCAGAGCTCTGGTGGAAATGAGCTGCAGAATTTGCCGGAGTGGTCATAGAAAAAAAAGTTTCAGGCAACGAGGCTAGAACAGGACGGACAGCAGACATGGACGAAGTGGCTCTTGAAATCTGGGTCTAGCAAATGTAAGAAAACCAGGGGAGGGGAAAAGATCTTAAGCACAAGGGGAACAAAGTTTTGCTTTTCCCCTTCCAGCATCCGCCAGGCACCGGTTCTCTGGGTACCAGCTTAAAATAGGAGACCGGAGACCGCAGCCCGCGACCTGCCCAGAATAAATAAAATCCTCTTTTTGTACCAGGAGAATGGAAAGTACAAGCCTCAGTTGTTCTGAGTAGCCCCTGGAAAAATCTTTCTTTTGGCTGGTGCAAAGGGTGCCCCGAAGCTGCCAGCCCCAATCTGTGCCAAGCTGGTCATCCTGTATTGAAAGAGCCAGGGAGAAAAAGAGCAGAATC
The DNA here is from genome assembly GCF_059951505.1 of Python bivittatus. Classification (NCBI taxonomy): domain Eukaryota; kingdom Metazoa; phylum Chordata; class Lepidosauria; order Squamata; family Pythonidae; genus Python; species Python bivittatus. Next base: position 8,120,348 of record NW_028277076.1, on the reverse strand, counting down.
TTTTTCAGAATTGGGTCAGGCTCTGGAGTAGATTCAATCAGGTTCCTCTGTCCTTTTTTTCAAGATTTCTTTCAAGGTCTTTAAAGGCGATGCATTTCCCCAGTTCTCTGCCTCCAGCAGCTGGCATTGGCAGGTAGACTGCGCCTGTCTCGGGGGGCTCATTCACTCAATGGATTGAAGACCGGATTGCACTTGCCACTTACGAGCGGACTGCCTGTAGACCTAGACTTTGTATGGACAAGTAAAATGAAATACGGGACTCATTTATACAAAATACAGTAGGCTAAAAAAATAGACGATCGTCCCATAAATGTATCGGAAATATATATGCATCTGAATAATATTTGCATTAGATAAATATATGGAGATAGATTTGTAACTATTTACTGTGAGAATGCTATGCTACACTAAGATTTTATTTTTATGGTTGCTGTTTTGGGTCACTTTTTTTTAATAGCACCTTTTAATGTTTTCCCCCCTTCTTGTGTATTATTATTTTGGGTTTTTTTTTCTTTTTTTGCTATTCATTAAAAAGCAATAAAAAATGTATTAAAAAAATTCTTGGGGGGGCGAGAAAAGGTGGAGGCTACAGAGGGCAGAGGTGGGTGAATTACAACTCCCATCATCCCCAGCAAGGATGAGGGGTTCTGGAGGTTATATCAGAAGGAGGGAAACCATCCCTGAGTTTAATCCCAGATGCCGTGAATTAAATACTTTTTGAGCCAGGATCACCCATCATTAGGGTTGAACCTTGTGGCGGTGAGTTCCGTGGGTTAGTGATACGTTTTGTGCAAATTTATTTTATTATTGATTGATTGATTGATTCAATTTATATAGCTACCCATCTCAGACCAGTGATTCTGGGCGGCTAAATAGTAAAAACAGTCAAACAATTAAAATTAAAATGTCTGGTCCTCCAACCTAAGGTGGCTTGCAGCTGCTTCACAAATTGATGGCTGAGCATCTGAGATGTCTGGATAATATTCTGTGAATCGCAGCTTGCAAAAAGCAGCGTCGCGGCTATTGGCTAAAGATAATCAATTGCTTCGGTTCATCAATACAAACAACTTCGGCCCAAATCTTTGACTCAGAGATTGATCTGAAAGCAAAGCGATCAGATCTCCGAATTAGCTTTTGGACTCACACGCCTTTGAATTGATCGGATTCATTTACATCAGTTTTTCTCAGTCTTGGCCACTTGAAGATGGGTGGACTTCAACTCCCAGAATTCCCCCTGGCTGGGGAATCCTGGGAGTTGAAGTCCGCCCATCTTCAAGTGGCCAAGATTGAGAAACCCTGATTTACAGAGACACAGAATTATTTTTTAAATGTTTCTTTCTTTTCTTTCTTGATTTTTACCCGATTTTTTTTTTCTGGATTTTTCCTCCCATTTTTGTTTCTTCTTTTGGGCTTTCTATTCTTTTTTTTTTTTTTAAACAGATAGCTTTTTTCCCCTTCCACATTCTAAAATGCCATGAAATATATGAGTTCTGCTTTCCATTGACAGACAGAAGCTTTATTTTGGTCATTGACCAATAAAAATGCATTCTATAAAACAAACAAAGCAAAATTATCTGCTAACATCAATAATTGTTGGCAACTTTTGTGGGCGAAAATTACACGTAATGTCGCAGAATTTTGCTGCTTTTAGAGACATACGTTTATCTCGGTTGTTTAACAGATAATGCCAATAGAAATGATCAGAGCGCCCAGGAATTTTTACCATTGTGATTGTTTTAAAAACTCAATGGAATTATTTTTATTGCATTTTTGTGTTTATAATTATAATAATTATAAATGATTTATAATAAATAAAGGACGATGTATTACTTAGTCATTTTAAAAAACTCAAATGAAATTGTATTTAACAGATGGGGGAGGCGTTTGGAACAGGTTCAGAAAGCTGAATTCAAGCCGACTTGACGATTCGATTCAGACGTTCGGCTCGCATTGATTTTCTGAACTGTCGGACGGATTTTTTTGGCATCAGATTGGCTTAGAGCTGCGAGCCAGTTTTATTCTTTGTTTTATATTTATTTATCTTTCACGTTTGTCACGGCCCATCTCGCTGGAAGCCACTCTGGGCGATCTGCAGTAAAGGAATAAATATTAATTAAAATGCGATAATATCATAAATTATCATACATAAATCATAAATCATAAAGATATCATAAATATCTTCCTGGTGAACTAAAAATTATATATTTGCTTCGGAGCAGAATTTTTAGCCTGGAAAAAAGCAGTTGGAGTCTTCTGACGATATCCAGACTTCTGCCCGTTTATGTGATGGGGAATTTTCTTGAATCGTCTTTCGGGTGGCATAATAAATTATTATTATTATTATTATTATTATTATTATTATTATTATTATTATTATTATTATTATTATAGATACAATGTCTCAGCGCAAAGGCCTTGTGATTCTGGCTTATAGCGGTGGACTGGATACATCCTGCATCCTGGTTTGGCTAAAAGAACAAGGTTATGATGTCATCACTTACCTGGTAAGACCATTTTTCGGCGACTCTCTAAATGAGGGTTTTTCAAAGTTGGCAACTTTAAGAGGCGTGGACTTCAACTCCCAGAATTCCCCCTGGCTAGGGAATTCTGGGAGTTGAAGTCCACGCCTCTTAAAGTTGCCAAGGTTGAGAAACACTGCAATGGACTGATTTTGAAAGGCTGCAAGGACCGCAGGTAGAGAGTCAACAGGTATAGCTTTTGTCGCATGAGCGGGGAAGGGTGGACCATCAGCCACAAACCGGAAGCAGAGAATCTCACCTCCGACTGCCACGTGGCCTTACCGTTCAGGGGGCAAACTTGATTGGTTGACCCCGTAACTAGCTAGCAGTGTGGCTGGGGATGATGGGACTTGGCCTCCAATCCTGCTGCAGGGCAATAGGTGGAGGGAAAAGTAGCCTTAACTGAATCTAAACTTCAGCGGGAGACTTAGAACCGTTTAAATAAACGCAGGCGAAAAACCCAAGATCTGGGAATAGGAATCGGGTTGAAAAAAGTGGGAAGCCGTTAAGGGTCAAAGGAGTTCCAGCCACGACGGATCATCTCAAAACAGCCTTATTTACACAGACAAGGTCCAGACCGCCTTATCACGCGTCCGGCCCTCCTTAACGGAGAACTTTAACCCCTTCTTCCGTATATTTTGGCTGGTGGGTTATTTGGGGATTCTTTTTTAATTCCCATCATGAGGACAAACTCTCACAGCGCCTACCTTGCAGGAATGTCGTCTGAACGGCAGAGCGGGGGGTCCCCCAGAGCTATTGCTCGCCCAGGAAATGACTTCAGGGGAGACCCCCTGTATTAGGAAAATATTATGTTTTTAATGTATTATATACATATACTTATATTATATATATAATATGATGTATTAGAAAAGAGTAGGGCCAGACGACAGGACTTTCTCTAACCAGGTTATAAGATACCCCAAAACTAAAGATTTCTACAATTTAGAACTTGGCCCCTTTTCTTCCCCTAAAAAAACAACCCCCCAAAACCCACCCGCGGCTGGTCTAGGGCAAAGGAATAGCGGATTTCCTTCCAGGAGTTACTTCCAACACTTCTTTTTTCTTTCCTTCACAAAATCTTCCAGGCCAACATTGGGCAAGATGAAAACTTTGAAAAGGCAAGGATGAAGGCTCTCTCTTTGGGAGCCAAGAAGGTAACCGATTTGCTTCATCGTGGTTTGCTGAAAGAATGATGGTTTCCTAAAAGAAGCCCAGCTGGCTTGGCTCGGACAACATGCTAAGCCACAAACAAGCCACATTATGGCTTACTGAGAGGTGTGAATCCAGCTTGGGCTATCAAACCTTGGCAACTTTAAGATGCGTGGACTTCAACTCCCAGAATTCCCCAGCCAGCATGCTGGCTGGGGAATTCTGGGAGTTGAAGTCCAAACGTCTTAAAGTTGCCAAGTTTGAGAAACACTGATCTATATGGCTAGACTTAATAACATGTTAAAGAATTAATCTAGTTCAAATATATGTATTATATTATATATTATATTAATATTCTATATTAGACTTTATGGACATATCTTCAAATGTCACTCGATTAATTACTCTTTTGTATATTCTGTTTTTTAAATTAGATTAGCCGTGTTATATTTTTGGCTGTGCTTCATCATAGCTTCTCGTTGTTATACATTATCAATAAATATTTCAGTTTTAAATAAAACACGCAAAACAGCCCTGTTGGTGTGGTCTCTTCCTCACCTCCCCAGGTGATGGTTTAATGTTGGCATTTTTTTCTCCAAACATGTTTTTTTTTTAAGGGCAAAGGTAGGTGGGACAGGGGCCAAGACAGAGGTTAACCAGCTCCATGTGGACAGATGTGATTTGCTGAATCATTTGGATCAGATTTTAGCAAAAAATGGAGTGTGGCAAAGTGCTTTTCAGCTTTTCCTGTCCCCGAACCTGTTTCCCCCCAGCATTTTTTAAAATCATCAAACTGCACTTATTTTTCTCTTCTTTGTTTAAAGGATAAAGACCTACCAGGGCCAGCCTCTTCCTGATCCGCCCTGGTTTTTCAGAAGTGGACCAGGGTCAGTCAAATGGATGGGAGACCACTAGAACACCCCAGAGAGGCTAAACTGAGCAGTCAGGGGGAAGAAAAGAAAAAAAAAATCCAGAAGAAGACAATGGAATATCATTTGGGGGGGCAGTATAGAAATATGGTCAACTGATTAACGGGATCAAGTGAACAATTTAAAAATAATTAAAAATGAGATTGTTAGGGGAAAACATTAAATCCGTGCCCCCAGTTTGGACCAAGCCTCACTGACTTAGTTCAAGATTTAGTCATATTGCAAAAGTTTGACTATTCATTTCTTTGAGGTTGAAACCCATGGAGTATTTAAAGGAAAGGAGGAATTGGTTGGGCCCAGTTTTTGATAGAAAGCTGCTGGGGGGCTTTTTCTTTCAAAAAATGAGCAAATCTGGCTAACCAAGATTTGTTGAATAAGCCACCACTGCCTGCATCAAACCACGATGGCTGGGTTCCCACGAACCCCAAAGCAAACCCTGGTGCGTAATGCAAGAAATGCATGGTTCTGCTCTCCGCCCTAGGCTGGTTCATCTCTTCTCTCTTTTCTACTTCAGGTTTACATCGAAGATATCAGCAGAGAATTTGTAGAAGAGTTTATCTGGCCCTTCGTCCAAGCCGGGGCTCTCTATGAAGATCGGTACCTCCTCGGCACGTCGCTGGCCCGCCCGTGCATTGCCCGCAAGCAGATGGAAATTGCCTTGCGAGAAGGAGCTCAGTTTGTTTCTCACGGAGCTACGGGCAAGGTAGGACCAGGCATGGAGATGGCTGTGTCTCTTGTCCGAAACACAGTGTCAGGAGCAGGTAAAGTCACATTTTTACCCACCCACCCCAACCTATGGACCTGACACACCCAGGTAGCTTTCTTGTCACCAATTCAGCAATCTTTGTCCAACTTCTCCACCTTGAGGTATCTCAGCAGCTTCTGCTCCTAGTGCTAACCAGGCACAACCCTTAACTTTGGACAATCAGCCACGGTCAATGGTGGCTGCCTGCTAAGCTGGTGTAAAGGGTAAGGCAGATGACTTGGACGGAAATATGCAGGAATTGTTCCCGAGGCAAAAGGGGCCGTAACATCTTCTAAGTCCTGAGAAAAGATAACCTTTGGAAGTGGATCAGAGAGACACCTCCCTGGTTCATATGAGGATAAGAAGGGGAGGAGGTCCAGCACAATCAGACTTGCAAGATGCTTCTCTTAGAGCAGTGTTGTCCAAACGTGGCCACTTTAAGATGAGTGGACTTCAACTCCCAGAATTCCCCAGCCAGCATTGAAGTCCACTCATCTTAAAGTGGCCACGTTTGGACAACACTGTCTTAGAACCAATCTTAATAACAGCAGTTTTGGCCTTCCCGTTGTAGTAGTATGTGAGAAGGACCTTGAGGGATGAGGGGAAGAGATGCTGCCTAGGGAATGGTCAGATAAGAGGGGGACGAGCCCTCAGCCACTTAATGGGAAAAAGAAAGAAACTTAAAAAGGATCTGCCCTAACGTATCAGGCTGTTAAAAGTGACTGCGGGAGATTTGTATTTTCAGACTTGTACAATTCTGTTAATGTAGCCTTACCGTAAAGTAGAATTAGCTCATCTGGTCGTGTTTCCTGTCTGGTTTACCTGGGAGGGCTGATAGTATGTGGGAAAGACCTTGGGAGGCTGGACCAAGAAACCCTGCCAAGGGAAGAGTCAGATAAGAGGGAGCTGAGCCCTCAGCAGCATAATGGGTGGAGAAAGGCTCAGAAGGGACCCTCCCTAGCTTCCTAGGCTGTAAAGGAGATTTGTACTTTCAGACTTGCAGGATTATGTTAACGTAGCCTTACAATAATGTAGAATTAGCTCATCTGGTCATGTTTCCTGTCTGGTTTACCCCACAAGGCTGACACCTGTGGAGTTGATATCCTGGTCTGGTCTACTTAGTGGGGCTGAGAGCTGGGCAAAGTAAAGACTTCCTTGATGCCCAGTGACCCGATGGACACGTCCATCATTTTCTTTCCAGTGTTATGGTAATGATTTGTCTCAGCCATTTAGTGGGATCTTTTCATTTTCCCTTTCTCATCTTGTTTGGACTTCAGAACTTCCTCCATACTGACGTTTGCCAGCACAGGTCCTCGCTGAACAACGGTCATTGGGACTGGAATTTCCATTGCTAAGCAATGCGGTTGTAAAGCGTGACATCCCGTGACCGCGTCACTTAGTGATGGCAATCCCAGCACTCCCCATTGCCATTCTTAAAAGAGGATTGTGGGTGATTAAGCGAGGACCTCACATCACCATGACTTGTGACTTCCTGCTGGCTTCCAATCAGCAAAGTCAGTGGGGAAGCTGGCAGGAAATTGCAAGTCCCGGGTGGCTTGCAAGCAGGCTGGTGGGCAGGTAAGTGTTATGGAGTGTGGCCGGGTGGGGGTGAGGTGCTGCGGCATGGCACACAGGTGGGCAGGATGTTGATGCTGCAGTCAGGGGGTTGCTGTGGAGTATGGGTGGGCATGCAGGTGGGTGCTGTGGCCCGGCACGAACACAGCCAGTCATGGGGGTGCTATGGCCGGTGCAAGCACGGCCAGGCATGCTGCATGTACGATAGAGTGTGTGTGTGTGGGGGTGCTGTGGCGGGTGCATGCTACGGAGTACGCATAGCTCCTTGGGGGAAAAAGCAGCAGGAGCGAGTGTGACTTATGGGAACAACCTGTGACCTTCCTTGCTGGCTTCCCCATTGACTTTGCTTGTGGGAAGTCAGCAGGGAAGGTCGCAAATAACGACCATGTGACCGCGGGATGCTGCAGCCGTCATAAATGCAAGCCGCTTGCCAAGTGCCCGGATTGCAATCATGTGACCATGGGGACACTGCAACAGCCATAAGTATGAGGACTGCTCGTAAGTACCACTTGTCTGCACCGTCATAACTTTGAATGGTCACTGAACGAGTGGTCGTTAACCGAGGACTACCTGCATTTGCTTAAAACACTTTTATTTAGTCAGGAGTTTGAAACGGTTTACACTTTAACCCAGCTGATGTTTTAAATTATTCCCCTGTTAGTCTTCGCGGTGGACTTTGCTTAAATGACGTTCATGGCAAAACCTTTCTTGAGTGAAGAAGGTGTATCTGTGTTTCTAGGTCTTGAGAGGTCATCTTGTTGAATGTTGTCCTTCTGGGTAATTGAAGAAAAATGAAGACTTTGCACATCTGGGCCGCCTCTGTTAAAAATTAGTTAAACAGAGTTTAGGTAGATGGGATTTTCCTGGAACGGTTGACTGGCTTAACTGCACAGGCAAAGTGGGTTAATTGCTTTGAATTCCCAAACCATTCAAGGCCCTCAGCAACAAATATTTAAGCTGTCTTTTTTCTCTGCTTCTTCCCCAACAAATTAAAATCAGTTGCACCTTTAAGCCTCTTTCTAATTTCTTCTTGGCTGTCTGCAAAACTCATCCAGCTGGGTCATGGCAAAAACCCCAGCCTTGCAAGGGCTTGAAATCTGGGCATTCTTACAACGAAATGCCCACAGTAGAAGACTGGATTATAAAACGGATGGAGTTTGCAGAAATGGCAACGCTGATCCATTTGGTGAGGGAGAAAACGAGGCAGACTTTCTTGAATGGCAGGAAACTTTATATGGCCTTTTTGTTGAAAGAAGAAACGATTGAATTGATGGTTTGGGGATTAAAAAGGGTTAAACGGGGAGGGGAAAGAATAAGATAGAAAGAAAGGCAGAAATCCTCAATCTATATTTTCGTTTTTCTTTCTTTTCTCTTTTCCTCTTTTTTTATTATTACTTGTCCTTTTGAATATGCTTTTATTTTATTCGAAAATCCCCCTCATCACAAAACTGGCCATTATTGTCTTTCATTCTTTGCCCCACTCTTGGAGTAACAAATATTTAACAAGGGTTTAAAAGTTGTAGGGCTGCTTTTTCTCCACAAGAGGGGGCCGGAGACTTAATTTTACAAAGGTTCCCTTTGCTTCCCTGGATCCCCGATTGAAGATTTTCTCACTTGAGCAGAACGGAAGCTGTCCAGAAGGGGCAGAGAGAGATTGCAGAATAAGATTTTCCCAAAAGAAAAGAGGCATTCTGATGGTCTTGGTCGCGGACCGTCGCAATGTGAGGATTGGGGATTCTTTGGCTAAAGGAGCCTCTGACTGTGTTCCGGACTGATAGCAAAGTTGCCTCAAGCCCTTTTTTCCAGCTGTGCTTTGGGGAAAAAAAAGGCTGTTTGTGTGTTCAGAAGGAGGATTCAACCATCAACGGCTTTTTTGAGCTCTGCAGAAGTTCTTAACGGGTAAGTTGGGGGAGGCGAGGCGGCAAGTAAAATAAAAAGGGAGTAGACACAATTAAAATTAAGTCAGACTTTGCAAGCAAAAGGAGACTGTTAAAAGTGGCTTGTTGATTCCCCCCCCCCCCCCAGCCTTAACTCCAATCAAGTAACTGATTTTATTCATGGAGTCATTTGTCGTATCAGGAGCCACGGTCTGCAAAGTTTGAGTGGTGTGGAGTCCTTGAGGTTCTCTGAGCTTGGTTTTTTGCTTGCAGACATTTCATTACCCAACTAGGTAACATCTTCAGTGTCGCTGCACGATGAAACGTCTGCAAGAAAACCACCAAGCTCAGCGAGCACCAAGGACTCCATAGTTCAACCCTGAGCTACAGAGAGTCTCTTCTATCAGAATCTGAGTACTTCTGGCCACACTTATTAAAGAGGAGTTTGCCCGTCATGTCTCTGTATGATGTCATCTTCTAAAACCTCCTTCCAACTAACCTCTCTCCAGTTCAGTGAGATCTGCTTTTCCCACCAAGTGCAACCTGGATTTGTCTACATTTTGGATGCAGTTCAAACAGGGTCTGGAGCGGTTTAATTCTGCCACCCTTTTATTGGAGGTGCATGTTGGGTTAAGCAATGGTTTGCTTAAGTATGGTTTGTGAGCAAGCGCAAAAATGAGTGGATTTGTGCAACATGCAAAGCCGTAAATCATTGGATGTGAGCCAGGCCAGAATCAGCTCAAACCAAACAAACCACTTTGTGGCTAACCACTGTGTGTGTGTATCCCAAGTCAGTGGATCTTAGCTTATTTTCTAGGGTTGTTTTAAAGATAAGAGGAAGTCGGGTGAATTTGCATATCCTATCCAGAACTTGTTGGAGGAAGGGTGGCCTAAATTCCAAATTTCAACACATTTGTAAGTGTTTATAACAGAGGTTCTTAACCTGGGGTCCATGTACCTCTTGGTGTGTCTGTAGATAGATTTCAGGGGTTCCGTGAATTTGGATAGAAAAAAAAAATGCAACTTTATCTTCATTAACCTTGAGTTGAAATTCTGCTTTTCATTCAGTAAGGCCCTCTAGGCTCCAAAAACTGTTAATGTCAATAAATCTCACGTTCTCAAATCATTGTACCTTAAAAATGGGTATGGCCTTGTCATTGATTTAATGGATCAATAAAGAAGCCTATAGATGACTATATTACATCTTTATCACTTTGAACAGATAATAATAGATGAACATAGTTTGTTTTCTTTGGAAGGCAGTCTATATCTATGTCTTTCATTTTACGCATTTAAATATATTTTTCTGAGAAGGGGGCTGTAGGTTTCAGCCAAGCCTTAAAAGAGCTCCGTGGCACAAAATGTTAAAGTGTAGCCTAATCTTAAGACAAAGATCTACTCTAGTTGAGTTCAACTCAAGTTGAGCTGAGTTCAACTTGGGTTGAGTTCAACTTAAGTTGCCTTAAACTGACTAAAATATGCCTTTTGCCTACTAAGACTCAGGAATATTGGCTTTCCCAGTGCTGAGCTTCTGAAAGTTACAAGCGCTTTGAAACATTTCCCACTCCCTCCTACCCGCAGCCAGATTAAGCTTGGCTTGCAGGCAAATGGGCACAGAGGCAGCACCCCCCGTAATCTGAGACCCCAAAGCTGGCTGGTCCCTTGTTTGGCCTGCCAAGTTCTTAAATGCACAGGGCACCATCTGTGAGGCTCCCTGGCTCAGAGCAGATGGGAGAAGGAAGCTGGGCTAGACGTTGGCTCCTGGATCTTTTGCCGCCCCCTCCGGAGGCTCCTACAAGCTGCGATAAACTTGGTGGCTCTCAGTGGGAATCTGAATCTCCAGAAAGCGTGCAGGTGCTTTAAACCATGGTTTAGGACTTAGCCTGTGGGGCGTACCTAGCCCCTATGGCTTTTTTCCCAAGATGGGGTTAAAATATCATGGTTTAGAGAGGTGTGGGAACCTGCCTAGCATCCAACAGACCTTGATGGACAATGGTCTTAGCCTCCCCCAAATTTGGGGAGGCTGCAACTGACATCCTTATGGCTAAACCCTGGGCAAAGTCATCAACCCTGGTTTGAAAAGTGTGATGGCTGGGTTCATTCAACACGCCAAGGGCAAACCAAAGGAATCATACAAAGAGCTGTTAAGCAGTGGACCAGCCTGTCTCCTGGAGTTGTGGGTGCTCCATCACTGGCGATTTCCAAGAAAAGATTGTCCAGGATGGAATGAGCACTACTGCACTGGGCAGAGGTTGGAGTAGATGTCCTCCAAGATCCAACCCTATGATTCTATATTCCCTATACTTTAACCAGTCAATATAGAGTAATTGGGAAAAGTTATTACAGGTAGTCCTTGATTTATGACCACAATTGGGACTTCCATTGCTAAGTGATATGGTCATTAAGTGAGTCACACCCAATTTTACAACCTTGTTTGCTGTGGTTGTTAAGCAAATTCGGCTTCCCCTATTGACTTTGCTTGTCAGAAGCCTCCCGGGAAGGCCGGGACACTGCAACTGTTGTAAATACATGCCAGTTGCCAAGTGCCCAAACTTTGATCTCATGACTGCATGGATGCTGCAATGGTCGTAAGTGCAAGGACCAGTCGTACATCACTTTTTTCAGCCCTGTCGTAACTTCAAATGGTCATTAAGCGAATGGTCGTAAGTCAAGGACTACCTGTAGAGTCAAGTTCAAATCTTGCTTGATGGTGAAGCTCTGTGGATGTCTTGGGGTTCCTTTGAAAGACCCACAGCTGAAGATCTGCTTCTTTTTCAAATGGGGAGGGTAGAGGTTAGCATCAGTCCAGACAGCCTGAAAAATATTCCTGATGAAAACTGGCAACAGATTGTCAGGCATTCTGAGGATAGAGTAGAAAAACTGAAGCCTCTTTTGCAGGGCAAGAAAACAGGAGAAATTGCAAGGTGGATTCAGGACAGATTTAGGCCTGGTCCCTCTGAACTGGATGCTGGAATTGAATCTGTATACTTAATTTTCCAGCCTCAAAAAGGCCTCCACCTTGGTCCTTGTTTCAATAAGGTGACCCCTGAGCAATGGTGGGCACTGGGCTTTGCCCTAACCAACTTTGGTTGAGCTTGAAAAGGGGAGAAGAGTCAAAGGTGATTCACGCTTGGATGGGAGACCACCAGGCAATCTGGGGGGGGGAAATGATGGAGAGGATCCCAAACGAAACCATTTCCATACTGTTTGCAGAATTATGAGGAGTTGGGCTTAATCCTTTACCATCCTCTTCCTTTAGGGCAACGATCAGATTCGATTTGAGATCACCTACTACGCCCTCTGCCCCCAGATCAAGGTAAGGCTCGCTGCCTCTTGGGCTACACAACCGTTTCGTTCCCCTTCTGTCACTTTAAACGCCCCCCTTGGAGGGTGGCTCGGATGGGGCTGCGTCCAGCCCCGGGGCTTCAGGTTGCACACCCTCCCGCTCCGCCCAACCCGAAAGGTTTTTCTCCCTTTCTGGAGTCAGCCCTTGGATTAGGCAGGGAGAATTTCAAAGCCAGAAGCCACCAGCGTTTCAGTATCCACTTTAATCTCTCCGAAGAAAGGTGATTTAAAGCTTTTCCAAGGTGGATTTATTTCATCCCGCCCAAGGCGAGAGCTGCTGGACGGAGAACGATCTGCTTATCCTCACGGGCTAGTTTGGGCTGTTCGAAGGGGTCAATTAAACCATCACGGCGACTTAGCAGAAGCTAAGAATGCCTTTTTGGGCCTTCTGTGAGCTAGTTGTCGCTATTTTTCAAAATGATTTGACCCAAATTGAATTATTTGTAATTCCCTGAACTGGAGGGGATCAATTCCATCCCCAGTTTAGAATTTTTACCAGTGCTTTTACAAACTTCCGTCGAAACTGATCCAAGCAGCTTAGAAAAGCAATGTACAATAAGGAGGGACGTACAAACAAATATAATATTAATATGAATGAATACTAATTAATCATATTAATACGTCCCAATGAAAACATAGTCACAACAACAACAGGATTCACAGAGATCCTCTTGAGGTTCTCCATCAGGCCCCAAATACGTGTTTAAAT
>NW_028277076.1:5812500-5815000 GCF_059951505.1 Python bivittatus | reverse complement strand
TGTGAGTTAAAGTCCAGCACATATAGAGAACAGCTGGCTGAGAAGCCTGGATTAGATTAGTAAGCATAAAGCCTAGAGGCTGATTTATTATTCAAGTATCCTAAATATCCCAAATGATAAAGGCAATCCAGTTTGCTTTCATAGTAAGATGAGAGGCCCCGGAAGCTTGCATTGCCTGGAACGGCTTCTTCTGGTTTGAAGGGCCTCACCCTGATAGGTGTATTTTCCCAAGCACCTGGCACCGAGAGACATATTACCTTTGATACTAGAAGTAATATATGGGTCACTATAAGCTATTGACATCCATAGCCTTGTCCTCCATGAATTGTCTAATCCCCTTTTAAAGGTGCCCATGCTGGTGTGCATCAATTCATCTGGTGGTGGCAGGTTCCACAGTTTAATAGTGCACTGTATGAAAGACTGCTTCCTGTTGTCTGTTCTGAATGTCCCATTATTTCTTGATTTATACAGTCATTTATATACCACCCACTTCTGAGATTCAAGGTGGCTGAGTTTCATTATTCAGCTTCACTAGATGATCTCAGGTTCTAGCGTTATGAGCGATGGAGGAAAAGTTCTCCCCACTGTTTTTCTGGGCAGCATCTTTATGTGTTCTTCTACCATGTCTTTCATTTAACTGACCTTTTCTGTAAAGGTTTTTTCCCAAGGTCGGGCTTCAGCACAGGCATCGCTATAAATCTCTACTCTTCTAGAAACTCAACCCCACGTTCAAGTACTAGATAACAGCAGAAAATTCAAGGACTTGATACTGCTAGATAGGCTGCAAGAAATAGGTGCTCTGTCTGTAGATCTGCCTACTTCAGAACACAAAAAACAACTCCTATGTATGTATATTTATATTTTTGTCTGTATGTCAGATGCAGGGTTAGAATCTTAACCCTCTTTGTCCTGCCCTTTTGAACCAACAGACTTTTGGCCAATCTTCTTCCAGCCTGGAGATTGGACTGTTTTTTCTACCATGCTTACGCCGTGGTTCTTCCTGGTCTGAGCAGTACTGGTTCCTCCCAACTCTTAAGTACAGGTTGATTCCCACGTTCCACAGTTTCCGTGGATTGACAACATTTATTTGGAGTAACCAGAACTATACATTCTAAATGAGACTGCACACTCACAGGGTTAAAATGAAAGCTGTGAAACTGGCAGATTCCCTTTTGATTCCTTTCCTAATGAGGTCCACGGTATGGAACTTCTATTGCCATCAGACCCACATGTTAGGTTATTTTCATCAAATTATCGACCACAACTCCTATGGTTTCATTTGGAAGATGAGTGACATCTTAGGTTAAATAGCAACAAGAAAACAGAACTGCAATCTATATTAATGCTGTGACCTGGAAGATTTAGGGAAGCTCTGCCTTACATTGTCAATATCATTTATGCTGACTGAGGACCCAAATGTCCCAGACCTCACCTTAGAATTGGAACTGGACCTCTAGTTCCATGTTTTTCAGGTAAAAAGACAAAACTAAGAGCAAATTCTGATGCTTTCCCCTGGAGATGATAATTAATGGGGGTGGGTGTTTTCCCCCACCACCACTATTTATTTAAGAAATGTGCTGATGAAAAGAATTAAAAAGTAATGAAAAGAGCAGGAAGAACAGCTAGCAAAATCATTTATTTGTTCAGGTTTCTCTTTACAATAGGAAGATTATGTCTAATGACAATATGATTCCGAAGTGAAAAATGACAGGCTGAATTTTTTACCAAAAGAAAAATTAATCTTGCAAGTCTACTTATAAATCATATTATGTCAGTAAAAGTAACCAAACTGTTGTTTTTATTAACAGATGTGCATCTGGATATGTATGTGTGTGAATGGGCTGCATATTTTCAGGGCCAAAATCATTAACTCTTTTGTGGCATCCTGAGAAATTAATTTTAATGGAGAGGAGAAGAGGACAAAATTTATTTGTGGATTCTTTTTATGAAATGCCTTCACAAGCAGCATCTTGGCCAGTGGAAGGCTTTAGCCTAGTGGTTCCCAAGTGGCATTCTAGGGATCCTGGGGGAAAGCTGACAATGGTGGACAAGTTTCTTGCATGAAGCAGGCTTGTTCACTGCTGTTGTTGTGACTGATTGTTCCCTGAAACTCTCAGCTACAAGAAAGAATTGGAGATGATTTTCTGCATGGGGAGTTTTTCTCAAACAGGGAATACAAAGAAGCTTCTGCATGTTGTGCATGTTGTGGGGATATACTTCATCCCCAAGATGCACAGGATGGAAGAGTAGGGTCCTACAAAGCCTGGCTGGTGCAAACATACAGGTACATTGCTCTAGATCCTTTGCAATGCAAACTTCCTTGAAAGTGAAAACTACTGAGAGTTGTAGGGCTTGATTTAAGAGGTCACAGATGAAGCATTGATTCACTATGAGAGTTGCTGGTTATATGAAGGAACAAAGGCTTCCTTTGTTAGAAGGCTGTCTTCCTGCATCAGGGCTTCTGCCCATCCAGCTGGTGATGACTTGGGTGAAAGGAGAC